>NC_057713.1:9372116-9412287 GCF_004010195.1 Chiloscyllium plagiosum
CCTAACCTGCAACCTTCTTCCTGACCTCTCCGCCCCCCACCCCCACTTCGGCCTATAACCCTCACCTTAATCTCCTTCCACCTATCGCATTTCCAAAGCCCCTCCCCCATGTCCCGCCTCCCTACCTTTTATCTTAGCCTGCTTGGTACACTCTCCTCATTCCTGAAGAAGGGCTCATACCCGAAACGTCGATTCTCCTGGTCCTTGGATGCTGCCTGACCTGCTGCGCTTTTCCAGCAACACATTTTCAGCTCTGATCTCCAGCATCTGCAGTCCTCACTTTCTCCTTGTAGAAAGATTTGGACAGTTTAGGGAGAGTGGTCCAGGAAATGGCTGATGAAATTCAACGTGAGCAAGTGCGAGGTCTTGCACATTGGAAAAAAGAATACAGGCATGGACTACTTTCTAAATGCTGAGAAAATTCATAAAGCCAAAGTACAAAGGGATCTGGGAATGCTAGTCCAGGATTCTCTAAAGGTTGATTTGCAGGTTGAGTCCATGGTTAAGAAAGCAAATGTAATGTTGTCATTTATCTCAAGAGAGTTGGAATATAAAAGCAGTGATGTGCTTCTGAGACTTTATTAAGCTCTAGTTAGGCCTCACTTAGACTCCTGTGTCCAATTTTGAGGCCCAACCTCAGGAAGGACATACTGACACTGGAGTGTGTCTGGTGGAGATTCACATGGATGATCCATGAAATAGTAGGCCTAACATATGATGAATGTCTGACGATCCTGGTATTGTATTCATTGGAGTTTAGAAGGTTGAGGGGAGATCTAATAGAAACTTACAAGATAATGCATGGCTGAGAAAGGGTAGATGCTGGGAATTTGTTTCCCTTAGGCAGGGAGACTAGGACCTGTGGGCACAGCCTTAGAATTGGGGGCAGGTCAATTTAGAATGGAAATGAGGAGACATTTCTTCAGCCAGAGTGTGGTGGGCCTGTGGAATTCATTGCCACTGAGCGCAGTGGACGCTGTGACGTTAAATGTCTTCAAGGAAGAGATTGATAAATTCTTGATCTCACAGGGAATTAAGGGATACAGGGAGAGTGTGGGTAAGTGGAGTTGAAATACCCACCAGCCACGATTAAATGGCAGAGTGGACTCGATGGGCCGAATGGCCTTACTTCCACTCCTATGTCTTATGGTCCAATGTGGGACAAGTGCAGGAATTGGGTTTAACGCACTTTTAGTGAGATTCATGTCCGTGCAGACTGATGCCGATGGGCCTTTTCTGCTCTGAATAAATCAATGAATCTATTACTGGAATACTCACCCATTCAATCCTCCCTTTCACACCTTCACCTTTCCCACAAACTGTCAGTTTTGTGAACTAGTTCTCACTTCTTTCACTATTTCCATTTTGTTTTAATTCCGTTAGGATTACTCACTTCCTGATCTCATTACAGCCTTGGTTCAGGCATGGATAAAAGAGCTGAATTCCAGGGTTGAGGTGAGGGGGACAGCTCTTGACATCAAGGCTACATTTGACAGAGGGTGACGTTCCTAGCAAAACTGGAATCAATGGGAATTGGGGGAATACTCTCAGCTGGTCGGACTCATACCTGGCACATAGGAAGATAGGCACATAGTTGTTGGAAGAAAATATTCTCGGCTCCAGGAGGTCCTCAGAGTAGTGTCCTATAGGCCCAACCATCTTAGCTGCTTTATCAATGACCTTCCCTCTATCACAAAGTCAGAAGTGGGGAAGTTCACTGGAGGATTGCAGAGTGTTCAACACCATTTGTAACCCCTCAGATACTGAAGCAGCTGGGTCCAAATGCAGCAAGATCTGGACAATACTCAGGCTTGAGCTGACTCTGGCAGCATGCAATTCCAACAACACTCAAGAAGATGACCTCATCCAGAACAAAGCAATCCCTATAATTGGCACAACATGCAACATCTTCAACTTTTACTCCATCCAACACCGATGCATAGCTACAGCAGTGTGTACTATCTACGAAATTCACTACAGCCATCACCAAGAATCCTTTGGCAGGACTTTCCTGACTCATGTCTTCTCCAAACCCACAACTACTTCCACCCAAAAGGACAATGGCAGCAGGTACAGGGGAACGGCGCCACCTGCAAGTTCCCCTCCAAGCCCCTCACCATCCTAACTTGGAAATATATTGCCGTTCCTTCACTGTCGCTGGGTCAAAATCCTGAAATTCCTTCGCTAAAGATTCTTGCATTGCAAAGACTGTAGCAGTTCATGAAGGCAACTCAACACCACCTTCTCCAGGGTAATTAGGAATGGATGATAAATGCTGACCCAGCCAGTGACATCTCACACCCCACGAGCAAATAATAAAAAAAATCCTAAAATCCCTTACTGTATTCCAAAAAATTCATCTGTCTCTCTCAACACAGCTCCTCAGCACCTATTGATGTAGGTCCATTTATTTGTTTCAATCTACACTGCAGTTGATTGACTGAAGTGTGCATTCCTTATCAATCTCAAATGCAATTACACTATGGTTGGCAATATACAAAAAAAATCACAACACTCTGTGTATTGGTGCCACGTGTGTGGAATTAATTGCACAGCTTTGCAACTAGCCAGGATATAGTATTCAATTCACCTTAATTTGTTATAGCTAATTCCGAATACTCTTTCCCAGAATAAAAGCCTTTGCAGGAACTCATCAGCCTCATCACGGAGTTTAATTTAATCTCTCCAAATTTCCAGTTATTGTTTTAATTCAATTATTTGCCACTTGGGTGGTATTGCTTAATACTTGTGCTAATCTGCTTTGCAAAATCTTCCTTGATAATTCAAATCACTAAACTGCAAATGCTATAATTAAAAGCAGTTTTCTAGTCAAAATGGATAATGTGAAACAATTCCGCCATCGATGCCTACCTCCAGCTTACTTCATGAGGAAATTTTGCTGAACTTGTCCTTTCACTAGTGAGTAGCTTAGCAATTCCAATGGTGTTTCCCTTTCTGATTTATTTTTTCCCCTTCAAACCGATGACTACATTCAATTCTGGTCGTCCTGCTATCGGAAAGATGTTGTGAAACTTGAAAGGGTTCAGAAAAGATTTACAAGCATGTTGCCAGAGTTGGAGGTTTTGAGCTGCAGGGAGAGGTTGAATAGGCTGGGGCTGTTTTCCCTTGGAGCATCGGAGGCTGAGGGGTGAAATATAGAGGTTTATAAAATCATCAGCGGCATGGATAATGGGAATGATCAAGTCTTTTCCCTGGAGTAGGGGGGTCCAAAACTAGAGGGCAAAGGTTTCAGGTGATAGGGGAAAGATTTAAGAGGGATCTAAGGGGCAACATTTTAATGCCCCTTAGGGTGGCGTGTGTATGGAATAAGCTGCCAGAGGAAGTGGTGGAGGCTGGTACAATTACATCATTTAAAAAGCATCTAGATGGGTACATGAATAGGAAGAGTTTGGAGGGGTAAGGGGCAAGTGCTGGCAAATGGGACTAGACTACGTTAGGATATCTGGTCAACATGGACAAGTTGGACCTAAGGGTCTGTGCCTGTGCTGTACATTTCCAGAACTCTATGACTATCAATTAATAACAGAATGCTAATTCTTAACATCTTTTTATTTATTGACCTACATTTTCTTGTATTGGGGCATGTTGTGGAGCAACAGATATTACAAACTCACCTACCAGTTTAAGCATTTTAACCTTGTAACTTGTTAACTTGCCAACAGGATACCTGGGACAGTGGTGAATGAGAAGACCTCATTCTCTGTATCCCCTGAATTGATGAGATACAAAGATTGAGAAAGAAATAAATGAAATGGTGGAGAATGGGACAGGGTGAGTTTGAGAAACAGAATGGGCAGAAAGACTGAATCGAGCGAGAAAAGGGCCAAGTGGAACAGTCGGTCCAAAATTTAAAATTTGCATTGTTTAAAAATTGTAAGAAGAATTGCTGATCCCAGGAATGGGATGCAACATTGTTTACTTTGTTCACTTACTTGGCAAGATGGCATCGTGTCAACAATTATTGAACTCACTGCTATCCCTAACATTCTGCAGTGAGTTTAATTCAAGTTTAATGCGAAAATTTAACAAATATTTTGAAAATGTAACTGGTAAATTTAGGTGGCTTTGAAATGAGGCTAATTGCAAAATGTCGTAGTTCAGTCAGCAACTTGTGGAGATTCACAGCTCAAAGGCTGTTTCTTTGCTACCACAAATCACTGGACAACTGACATATTGACAACAATTCAACGAAACCACCTGTTACTCTCGCAACAATTCTGGGCTGTTAAATTCTGTCTGTTGTTATAAGGGAGCGATTAGCTCCTTGATAATAGGGAATATAGATATTGCTGAAAAGAATGCAATATATTAACAACTTTTTTTTATTTTTCACTCATCAGGACAAATGCAAGAATGCCAAATTTCAAATAATGATGTGGCAGTCAATCCATGTAATATTTTATAAATTCCTACTTTGGAAATAGAACCAGTCTGACTCAAGATTCTAACCTCAAGATTCTACAGAGACTCTAACCTCACACCTTTAATACATTGTCTGAGCTGAGATATCACTTTTTTTTTTTAAAACATAAAACCTTAAGTCATCTTGAGAATGTGACTTAAAACTTATCGGATTTACATATTAATGAACGGAAACGTGTAAACCCATTCTAAAAGATGAAAGACTTAACAATCTAGGTTTGTTCAATATACCATTTCAGCTGCCTGACACTATAATCTTTTGCTATAAATTCTGTGTATTATGATCCTGCTCCACAGCTACCTGATGAAGGAGCAGCGTTTTGAATGCTAGTACTTCCAAATAAACCTGTTAGACTATAACCTGGTTTGTTGTGTAATTTTTAATTTCATATTGGGGATCATCTTATTGAAGTTGCTCTGAACTGTCTCCAATGAAATTATTTCTTGTTTTTTTTTTTAAAATAAGGGTATCAAAGCTGCTCATGGTATTCCCAATGAGGGCTCCTCAGCACCTTGAACAGTAGCAGTGAGACTCCCCTCCTCTTATACTCCAACCCCCCCCCCCTTGTAATAAGGGCCAACAATCCATTAGCCTTCCTGATTACCCAGTGCACATATGTACTAGCTTTCTGTGTTTCGTGCACAAGTCCCTTTGTGTTGCAACTTTCTGCAGTTTTTCTCCAGTTAAATAATATTCTGCTCTTTTGTTCTCCCTTCCAAAATTAACAATTTCACATTTTCCTACATTTTACTCCATTTACCAACTTTTTGCTCATTTACTTAACCTATCAATATCTTTCTGCGAATTGTTTGTTTCCTCTCACAACCTGCCTTTCCAATTATTTTTGCATGGTCTGTGAACGTGGCTACAGTACATTTGCTTCCTCGCCCCAAGTTATGAATATAGACTGTGAATGTCTGTAGCCCCAGCACTCATCCCTGTGGAATCCCACTGGACATATGTCACTCATCTGAAAATGAACGAATTATCGCCTTTTGCTATTTCTTGCTTTAGCCAATTCTTAATGCATGCCAAAGTACAACCTCCAACATTATAGGATATTGTCTTCTGGCTTAGCTTTTTGTGAGTCCCTTGTCGAATGCCTTCTGGAAGTCTAAAGTAACCGGCAGGAGTCTGGAAGAACACAGCAAGCCAGGCAGCATCAGAAGATGGAGAAGTCAAAGTATTGGGCCTGAAACGTTGACTTCTGATGCTGCCTGACTTGTTGTGTCCTTCCAGCCTCCTGCCGGTCTACTTTAGAAAAACTGCAGATGCTGGAATCCGTCTCTTCTGGAAGTCCAAGTCACATCTACTGTCTCTGGTACGTCCACTCTGGTTGAGACTTCTTCAAAAATTCAAATAAGTTGGTCAGCCACGATTTTCTTTTCATGAACCCATGCTGCCTCTGCTTGTTTTGATTATGACAGGTTCAGTGAGTAGGCAAAAATTTGGCAGATTGAGTAAAATGTGGGGGAATATGTGGTTATGCACTTAGGCAGGATGAACAAAGGAGCTGAATATTATGATAATCGAGAAAGACTGTAGAATGCTGCAGAGCAGTGGCTCTTGGGAGGTCTCATCCATGAATCACAAAAAGCGAGCATCCAAGCTCATTGGGTAATAAGGAAGGCAAATGGAATACTGGCCTTCATTTTAAATTGAATGGATCATTAAAGAAGGAAGGCTTTGCTAAACCGATACAAGACACGAGTCAGACTACGTCTTGAATACGTGAACAGTTTTGTGCCACTTATCTAAGTGACATTGGAAGCATTGGAGGTTCACTTGGTTGATGCCAGGTATGGAGGGACTGTCTCATGAGGAGAGGTTGAATAGGTTGGATATGTATGCATTATAATACAGAAGAATGAGAGTTGTCCTCATTGACAATACAAGAGTCTGAGGGCACTTGACAAGGTAGGTGTGGAAAATTTGTTTTTCCCTTAATAGGACACTTTATGAAGACAGGGCATAATGTCAGACTAAAGGGTCATTTACAGCAGAGATGAAGAGGAATTTCTTCTCAGATGATGGCGAATCTGTAGAATTGTTTCCAGCAGAGGGCTGTAGAGGCTGGGTCATTAAGTATATTCAAGGTGGAGATCGACAGATTTTTAAACTGTTAAGAATTCATGGATTACGGGGAAAAGGCCAGAAAGTGGAGTTGAGGATTATCAAATCAGCCATGATCTTATTGAATAGCAGCGAAGACTCAATAGGCTGAGTGGCCTATTTCTACTGACATTTTATGGTCTTATATGACATCACTACAAGAAGGATTCACTATGTTCTTAAGGCTCCAGTACAAAAAGATGACGCTGTCAATTTAAAGACAGCCAGTGAGGGCTGCTTTCTCCCTGCTGCTGACCAGAAAGGTCCATGCATCTCGTGAGGCTGTTGGTGCACTACTGTTCTCTTAGGGCAAGCCAAGCCAGTGGCTATAATGCCGGACAAGTGATCCCATTAGCCTGTAATCTCAAACCCTGCTACTCTACTTTAAGAAGTTCAAACACGTTTGAAGCAGTCTGGAAGAGAGGAGAAAAAAATAAAGCTGTTGGATGTTCATTAAAATCTCTACTTGCTTTCTCATATCCTTTAAGGGGAAAGATCTGTCTTTTTTTACTTGGTCTGATCTGTATGTGACCGGAGTCCCATATCAGCTGCAGTAAATTCTTAGCAAGACTCGACAAACCATTACTGAAAACTCACAGAGAGGCTACATCACTGCCATCTCAAGGCAGCTACTACCAAGCAATAAATGCCAACTGGGTTGTTGACATTTTAGAAACATTCTAGTTATCTGTTGTTCTGCAGAAAATGTTAGGATACAAACATGCATTCGCCATTTCAGATGATGCTTTACTTATTTGCATGCCCAGAGAGCTGTTAATAAGGAAAAAAAAAGACCTTGCTGTTCACTTGGTAGCACGACACAGAGAGACTACATTTCCTCTCTCAATGGGATAGAGACTCATCTCTGGAAAAAGCCAAAGGTATAATCATCATTCTCATTATCACCAACATATTCAGGCCAAATATTATCCACAATTCACAATGGATCTCATAAGAAATTTATATTGTAAAACCTCTTCAGACTGAATAGCCACCACTGTAGACTAATATATTTACATATCCATCCTTGAGCAATGAGTTATTGTGCACATCATGCCTTTGACCTGGTGTGTGACAAAAGCACAAACCATTTCAGAAGTCAATGTTATAAACATTTTCATGACACTTAAACTATTTGTTTTAACAAATCCATGTGAGTGTTTATGCCCATATGTCCATAAGTTCATAAGACATTGGAGCAGAATTGGGTCATTCAGTCCATCGAGTCTGCTCTGCCATTCAATCATGGCCGATATGTTTCACAATCCCATTCTCCTCCCTTCTCCCATAAGCATGTGAGCCTTTGGCCATCTCTCGTCATTTGAACCCAGCCTTTTTCCTTTCTGTCCAACTCTGCCTGGCTCACTGACCTACCTCCTGGTCAAGCAATAAATTGATTTTGAAATTCCCAGCTGTCAAATCCATCCAAGTCCATGTACCCTCTCTATCTCTGTAATCTCTAGCCCAACAATCCTTCAAGTTAACTCTTCAGCTTCCACCATTTTAACCAATGGTGGTCATGCCTTCAACTGCTGAGGACTCAAGATCGAGTCCTGTCTCTATCCACCTTTCCTCCTTTTTGACATTCCTTAAAAACTCCCTCTTTGATCAAGCTTTCTGTTCCAAATTCTACATACATGAAGTAATTTGGGAGAATTGTGATGCTAAAGGCATTCATGTTCATGAGCAATTGACTGCGTCACTGTGATATTCCTCAAAACCTCCTTTTGATAAATCATTGTGAGTGATGTCGCGAGGAAATTGCAGAGGTTGGTGTTCCACATATCTTTTGCCCTTGTCCTTCTAGATGAAAGTGGCCACGTGTTTGGAAGGTGCTACCCAAGGAGCTTTCGTATGTATTTTCATGCTGCATTTTGGGAAAGCAAACCTCAGCAGGACTTATCATTAAATGTATAAGTTCCTAGGGAGCTTTGCTGAACAAAGAGACCTTGGAGTGCACTTTCATAGCTCCTTGAAAGTAGTGTCGCAGGTAGATAGGATAGTGAAGATGGCATTTGGTATGCTTTCCTTCATTGGTCAGAGTATTGAGTACAGGAGTTGGGAGGTCATGTTGCAACTGTACAGGACATTGGTTAGGCCACTGTTGGAATATTGCATGCAATTCTGGTCTCTTTGCTATTGGAAAGATGTTGTGAAACTTGAAAGGGTTCAGAAAAGATTTACAAATGTGTTGCCAAGGTTGGAGGATTTGAGCTAGAGGAAGATGCTGAATAGGTCAGGCTTGTTTTCCCTGGACCGTTGGAGGCAGAGGGGTGACCTTATAGACAGGCATGAATAGGATAAACATATTCCGTGGGGTGGGGAAGTCCCGAACTAGAGGACATAGGTTTAGGGTGAAAAGGGAAAGATATAAAAGAGACCTAAAGGGCACCTTTTTCACGCAGAGATTGGTACGTGTATGGAATGAGGTGTCAGATGAAGTGGTGGAGGCTGGTACAATTGCAGCATTTAAAAAGGCATCTGGACAGGTATATGAAGAGGAAAGGTTTGGAGGGATATGGGCCGGGTGCTGGCAGGTGGGACTAGATTGGGTTGGGATATCTGGTCAGCATGGACAGGTTGGACCGAAGGGTCTATTTCCGTGCTCTACATCTCTCTGCTATGCTCTGCTGGTCTGAGTGATGGAAGTGGTGGGAGGGAATAGAGAATCCCTACAGTGTAGAAACAGGTCATTTAGTCCACTGAGTTTACACTGATCCTCTGAAGAGCATTCGGAGGCAACGAGAGGGTTTGATAACTGAACGGACCCAATCCGTCTAACTTGCACATCTGTGGACTATGGGAGGGAACTGGAGCATCGGGAAGAAATCTAAACAAACACAGGGAGAATGTGCAAACTCCACACAGTCACCCAAGGGTGGATTTGAACCCAGGTCCCTGCTTTTTTGAGGCAGCAATGCTAACCACTGAGCCACTGGACTGCCCCATGTCTGTAGAAATTATCACTGTATTTATGCATTTCTAAAACCTGCTCACTGGTTTTAGTGACTTGTATATGTTTCTCCATCTGCTCCCGCATCCCATTTGTACACTTACAAGTTGAACATAACAGGCCACTATTGCCTTGATTCCATTGGCACTCCCTTGTGAAATCCATCCTACCAAAGCAACATAAATTCATTTTGCACTGAAGGTACCAGTCCAAGCCCTTTCCTCATGTCCAGCAGGTATCTCCTAGGCAAGTTAATGTTTGAATGCCCCTCGATGGATATAACTGGTGCAACAAATTTCGAAGAGCAGTAATTTTATGATTTCTCATGAGTGCAGATGATGAATGTGCTGTTGGATTAAGTTCCTTGTTACCGTGAGCACTGATATTACACCTAGTGCAGGATCGAGGCCAACATGTACACTAGCTTTTGAAGTAATGAATCAAAGTCACGTGTATCGATTTGGTTATTTATTTCCTTTCTTTTTCCCCCCTTTTTTGTTCTTACCCATAAGTGCTACCACACACGACCTCCCCACCACCAAAATCCCCGTGCCTTTTTTTTTTGCGTTTGTTATCTTTTAACTATCACCAGCAATCCACTGCGTAGCCAATGAAATAACAGCAAGCAAAGCCCTTAATGAGCAATACACACCACCAGAAGTGAGGGGGAGGCAGGGAAAGAGGGACTCACATTTATTTATTTCTCGCTTATACTTCAAAGTGCTACACAACCTTCCCACCACCACAATCACCATAGCCTATCCTCTCTCATTAAGGAAAATGACTATCCACCATCCACTCAGTTATTGTTATTAACGCTAGCATAAGCCTCACCTGTTTGCAAAAATCAGTTGACAAGAGGGAAATATTAAAATAAATCAAGTGGGCATATAAAGACACAAAACAACACCAACGTGTTGTTGTACTGAAGCCACTGATCAAATGGGGTTAAATCCAGACCAGGGTCCTCAACCTGCATGAAGGTCTGTGAGCAATCCCCATCCAGAACATTCTCTACGTAGCTCTCTACATGACTTACTAACACCGAGACTGCTTGCTAATTCCACACAACAGACTGCAATCGTATCCTTTATGTCAGCTCAAGCAACAGACAGCGCAGTGCCTGCCAAATCCCCCATCTTCTGAACAAACGTAAAGAAACAGATGGAGTGTCTTTGGTAGCTTTCCTTTGCTGAGCCGTACAGAGTAAGGTTTTATTCTGAGACTTATATCCTTTGATACTAGATGCTCCCATTTTCTATACCTTGCTCCGTGAAGCCAGACAAATTAATTCCTCAGATTTGGGGGTGGCACAGTGGCTCAGGGGTTAGCACTGCTGCCTCACAGCCCCAGTGACCTGGATCTGATTCCATCCTTGAGGGATGGTCTGTGTCGAGTTTGCACATTCTCCCCATAGCTGCATGGGCTTCCTCTGGGTGCTCCTGTGTCCTCCCACAATCCAATGACGTGCAGGTCAGGCCTATAAGCTAAGATTGGCTGATGAGTAGGTATATTTATTTACCCACTACTTGAAAAGTGCTCGAATGATGTAGGAAGCAGATTTTTTGAGAAAGAAAAGCTAGAAAGAGAGAGTGCATACCAAACTCAGTCATAACTTGATGAGTGAGATCCCTTTCCTTTTTGTTCTGGTTTATGTAGTAGCCCACTGAGTCTAAAGGTTGTAGGTTCAAAGCCCACAGCTGAGATGTCAGCACAAAATGTGGACTGACATTTAAATAGAACAAAGATGCTGGAGATCTGAAACAAATAAAAACAGAAACTGATGAAACTCAGCAAATCAGACATCTGTGTTGAAGGAAAAAAAAAAACAGTCCTAGGAAGGACAGATTGACCTTGGAGAGAGTACAACAGGTCCACAGAGTTTAAGTTACACAGATTTCCCATTCAGCCTATTTGTCTAGAATTTAGAAGGTTCATGAAATAACCCCAGAGGTCAGTAGCCGGTCTTCAAGTTCCCCTTTACTTCCACATGGAGAGTCCTTGACCCTGATCCAGCTCCCTCAGAGCTGAAAATGTGTTGCTGGAAAAGCGCAGCAGGTCAGGCAGCATCCAGGGAACAGGAGAATCGACATTTCGGGCATAAGCCCTTCTTCCCTCAGAGCCAGCTCTGAACAGAACCCCTGACATGCCTGTTTTTTTTTGCTTTTGATGATTTTTTTTGTAATTGTTTAATAAAAAAAAGAGTTTACAGAAAAACAGTTAACATTTACAGCTGTATACAACAGCAATTTTACAAAGGAAGAGGAGCAGCAAAGCCAGGTCTCAAACCCTAACGTTCAACCAGTTTACAGGGAGAGGAGGACAAACCTCAAATCCCAGTTTCAAATATGAAAAGACAATGACATTTGTACATGAGACAATCCTGTTACATAGGAAAGTACATACAATACAGACCGAGCAAGCCCCCAACCCTCTCACCTTCCAACCACTAAGGCAGCCTGCTCCTATGCACCTTCCAGCCCATGCCCCTTCCAGTGCTCAGTCTGCCCTGACACGTTTTGACCACCTCTAGGACAGCCCACCCCAGTACCCACCCAATGTGACAGTGCTGAGGAAGGCTACCTGCCTTCTGGCTCTCAGTCAGCCCCTACATACCATTAGGCTCTCACCCACCCCGAAGTGCGCGTCCATGGGAGGACGCTAGGACACAAGCCTTCCGGATCTCAGCCCGCCCCTACTTGCCTTCTGGCTCTCGGCTGCTGACACCATCCGACCTCCTCTAGGTCAGCCAGTCCCGATCACCCCTTCTCAGGACGACAGCACTCAATGGCCTACCCACCATCTGACTCTCTGGGCGGCTGGCATCAGGGTGTCCTACCCAACCTCCAGCTTTTAGGACAGTCTACCAACCTTCAGGTTCACAGGATGGCCTACCCACCCTCCGGCTCTTGGAGTGACAGGTTTCAGGACAACCCATGAGCCCCCCAGCTCACAGTAAGGCCTGTCAGACCCAGGGACACACAAGACAGTACAGGTGATAACTCCAACAAACAGCATGATACAGTTAATTACTGAAAAAGTCCTTTCTGGTACACAGTCCAAATCTAGTGTTCTTCAAAATGGACTCTACATTTTGAAGACTGAGTCCACTCCAGTATACAATGTACATTGTCAGAAATAGAGTCTGTTCCAAACTGCAGAGTCTGTTGCTAAAAGAAAGTCCACAACCAAGGGCAGAGTCCACTCCTGAAGGCAGCAAATGCACAGCAGACAGTGTTCAGTCTCCATGGAGTCCTGGCCCAGCCTTGGAAAACCAGGCCCACTCTCAGGAACAGTACATTGTACAGGTGCAGGTGCAGGTGCAGTTAACTCACAGGGGTTTGATCCACTCCTGAAGGAAAAGGTCTTCTCCCAAACTCCAGGATAAAGCAAGTGCTCACCTCCCAGCACACACACAGGTGTTCTATCTTCAGAGGCCCAGTCCCAGGGCTAGGCCTGCCCACAGGAACAGCTCCTCTGGTAAAAAAGTATGTCTTCCACAAAGGCTCAGTCCAAACACCAAAAACAGTGAAGACACATACAAAACAAAGGAAACTAGAGTCCAAGGGCTAAGCCCTACCACAAAATTAACATTGTCCTTTATTTTTCCTCTCTTTTTGAGAAAAGAGAGAAGAGTAACACAGGCTGTAACCAGTCAGTTAAACAACAACCCCCTAATGAGAATGGAGTTACACCTGAAACACATTATATGCATCAGGAGTTTAACAAAATCAGTCCTCACTTAAAGGAATGCCAGTTAACAAACTGGCTAAATAATTCAGCCAGTTCAGGAATCAGGTTTCCCACCTCCAAAAAAAGGGGCAGAAACTAACAGTAACATACTGTCTGTAACACCAGCCAGCACAGTCAATCCCCTAAACTGAGAAGACCTCTGAATCTCCTGTTTTTTTTTCCCCCTGTTTATTTTTTAAATTATTAATCAATTACAAAACAGTCTACAAAAAACAGTTAACATTTACAGCTGTATACAAAAGCAATTTTACGAGGGAGAGGAGCAGCAAAGCCAGGTCCCAAACCCTACCATTCAACAAGTTTACAGGGAGATGAGGACAAATCTCAAATCCCAGTTCCACATATGACAAGACAGTGACAATGACATTTGTACATAATAGACCAATCCAGTTACATAGAAAAATGCATACAATACAGACCCAGCAAGCCCCTGTCCCTCCCACCTTCTGACCACTCTAAGGCAGCCCACCCCTACACACCTTCTGGCTCTCAGTCCACCCTGACACCTTTCAACCGCCTCTCGGCCAGCCCTCCCTGGTACCAACCAGGGGTGACAGCACTGAGGATGGCTACCGCCTTCTGGCTCTCTGTGCCTCTACGTACCATTGGGCCCTCACCCACCCAGATGTGCCGTCCAGCCAGTGGGCTATCCTGGCACACCTTCCGGCCACCTCTAGGACAGCCCACAAGCCTTCCGGACCTCAGCCTACCTCATGCACCTTCTGGTGCTCGGCTGCTGTGAACACCCCAAACAAAAAAAAAAGGGGCAGAAACTAACAGTAAAATACTGACTAATACCAGCCAACACAGAGTCAGTCCCTGGTTCAGGGAGATTCTCATCTCCTGGTTTTTTCCTTCTTTTTAAGAAGGGGGAAAAAAGACAAAGAAACTCTCCTTCTCTTTAACAGCAGGAACACACTGACTGCAGGCTGGCCAGCACAGAGTCAGTTCCCTAAACTGAGAAGACTGCTGAATCTCCTGTTTATCCTGTCTATAATAAAATATTATAGAAATTACAAAACAGTTTACAAAAAACATTTACAGCTGTACACAAGAGACAGCAATTTTACAAGGGAGAGGAGCAGCAAAGCTAGGCCCCAAACCCTACCGTTCAACCATTTTACAGAGAGATGAGGACAAACCTCAAATCTACATATGACAAGACAGTGACAATGACATTTGTACATAAGAAAACTAATCCAGTTACATAAACAGTGCAGACAATAAAGACCTAGCAAGCCTCCGTCCCTCCCACCTTCCAGCCACTAAGGCAGCCTGCCCCTACCCACCTACCAGCTCTCAGTCCACCCCATGCTCCTTCCAGTTCTTAGTCCGCCCTGACACCTTTCGACCACCTCGAGGACAGCCCGCCCTGGTACCCGCCCAGGGTGACAGCAGTCAGGACGGCCTACCCACCTTCCGGCTTCACTAACCACCCTCAGCACCTTTCGATCACCTCTGGGGCAGCCCGTACCGATACCTGCCCGGGGTGACAGCACGGAGGACGGCTACCCACCTTCTAGCTCTCCGTCTGCGCTCACCCCCCCCGATGTGCCTCCAGCCAGTGGGCTATCCTAGCACACCTTCCGGCCACCTCTAGGACAGCCCGTCCCCTTCCCTGGGACGACAGCGTGCAGGATAGCCCACGAGCCTTCTGGATTCTCAGCCCACCTCTACACGCCTTCTGGCTCTCGGCTGCCCTGACAGCTTTCGACCACCTCTAGGACAGCCCGTTCCGATTACTCCTTCCCGGGAAGGCAGCGTGCAGAATAGCCTACCCACCATCTGGTTCTCAGGGCGACTGGCATCAGGGTGGCCTACCCACCTTATGGCTTTCAGGACAGCCTACCAACCTTCAGGTTCACAGGATGGCCTACCCACCCTCCGGCTCTCGGGATGACAGCTTTCAGGACGAGCCATGAGCCTCCCAGCTCATGGTAAGGCCTACCAGACCCAGGGACACACAAGACAGTGCAGGTGATAGACCCAGGAAACACCACAATACAGTTAATTACCAAAAAAACAGAGTCCTTTTTGGTACACAGTCAAAATCTATGCAGTCTTCAACATATAGAATCCATTTCCAGGAAAAGTCCACTCCAGTATACAATGTGCAATGTCAGAAATAGAGTCTGCTCCAAACTGCAGAGTCTGTTGCTAAAAGCAGAGTCCACAACCAAGGGCAGAGTCCACTCCTGAAGGCAGCAAATGCACACCCCATTGGTGTTCAGTCACCATGAAGTCCTGGCCCAGTCTTGGAAAACCAGGCCCACTCACAGCAACATAGTACAGGTGCAGTTAACTCACAGGGGTTTGGTCCACTCCTGAAGGAAAGGTCTGCTGCCAAACTCCAGGATACAGCAACTGCTCACCTCCCAGCACACACACAGGTGTTCAATCTTCAGAGTCCCAGGGCTAGGCTCCCCACAGGAGCAGCTCCTCTGTTAAAATGTATGTCTTCCACAAGGGCTCAGTCAAAACACCAATAAAAAAAGTGAAGACACATACAAAAAACACAAAGGAAACTAGAGTCCAAGGGCTAAGCCCTACCACAAAATTAACATTGTCCTTTACTCGTAAAAAGAGAGAAGAGTAACACACAGCCTGTAACCAACTAGTGAAACAACAATCCCCTAATGTGAACTGAGTTACACCTGAAACACATTACGTGCATCAGGAGTTTAACAATCAGTCCTCACTAAGAGGAATGCCAGTTAACAAACTGGCTAAATAATTCAGCCAGTTCAGTAATCAGGTTTCCCCCCTCCAAAAAAAAGCAGAAACCAACAGGAACATACTGACTGTAGTACCAGCTAAAAACAATGACTGCAGATGCTGGAAACCAGATTTCTGGATCAGTGGTGCTGGAAGAGCGCAGCAGTTCAGGCAGCATCCGAGGAGCTTCACTGTAGTACCAGCCAGCACAGAGTCAGTCCCCAAACCAGGGAGATTCTCATCTCCTGGTTATATTTTTTTTCTTTTTATCAAGGGTGGGGAGAAAGACAAAGAAACTCTCCTCCTCTTTAACAGCAGAAACACACTGACTGCAGGCTGGCCAGCACCGAGTCAGTTCCTTAAACTGAGAAGACTGCTGAATCTCCTGTTTATTTTTTTTTCCCTGATTATTTTTTTCCTTTTTTATATTAACCCCCACACTACCACCTAAGTGCGGTAGTGCTTATTTTTTCCCCAGCACCCATGGTGTGTGTGTGCAGGTGTGAGACACAGTGAAAGACACAAAGTGCACCAATCTTTATTCAATTTCCACCACCAGGAAGATAGGAAAACACCCGGGTGGCCAGTGACAAGCACTGCCCTTCACATCAAAGGGCAGTGCTGTGTGATCAAAACAGTGAGGGGGAGGGTAGGGACTAAATCAAAATACAGTTGGAGGGAGAAATAATGCACTCCACTCCCTGCGGCGCCCACCTCTCCCTGAACAACTCCAGGGTGTTGGTGGACACCGCGTGCTCCTTCTCCAAGGACACCCAGTCCCTAACGTAACCGCGGAAGAGGGGCAGGCAGTCGGGGTAAACTGTTTTTAAAGGTAAACTGTTTTTAAAGGTAAACTGTTTTTTCTTTTTCTTTATTTTTCTTTTATTTTTTGGACTGTGGGAGGAAACCGGAGCACCCGGAGGAAACCCACGCAGACACGGGGAGAACGTGCAAACTCCACACAGTCAGTCGCCTGAGGCGGGAAATGAACCCGGGTCTCAGGCGCTGTGAGGCAGCAGTGCTAACCATTGTGCCACCGTGCCGCCCTAACACTCCTGTTTATTTTTGTTTATTTTTTTTTGTGAATCTCCTGTTTATTTTTTTTCTTTTTTTCTTTAATTTAACCCCCTCACTACCACCTAAGTGCGGTAGTGCTTATTTTATCCCCAGCACCCATGGTGTGTGTGTGCCAGGTGTGAGACACAGTGAAAGACACAAAGTGCATGAATCTTTATTCAATTTCCACCACCAGGAAGATAGGAAAACACCCGGGTGGCCAGTGACAAGCACTGCCCTTCACATCAAAGGGCAGTGCTGTGTGATCAAAACAGTGAAGGGGAGGGTAGGGACTAAATCAAAATAGAGTTGGAGGGAGAAATGATGCACTCCACTCCCTGCAGCGCCCACCTCTCCCTGAACAACTCCAGGGTGTTGGTGGACACCGCGTGCTCCTTCTCCAAGGACACCCGGGCTCTAATATAACCGCGGAAGAGGGGCAGGCAGTCGGGGTAAACTGTTTCTAAAGGTAAACTGTTTTTAAAGGTAAACTGTTTTTAAAGGTAAACTGTTTCCACTGGTTGGAGTTTCTAGAACGAGGGGCCATAGACTAAAATGAGAGCCAGACCATTCAGGAGAGATGTTAGGAAGCACTTTTACACACAAAGGGTGGTTGAAATTTGGAACTCTCTTTCACAAAAGGCAGTTGATGCTGGATCAGTGTTTAGTTTTAAATCTAAGATAAATTTTTGTCAAGAAAAGGAATGAATGGTGGCTCAGACATAAATTAATTCTTCAGATTTAGGAGTGGCTCAGTGGTTAGCACTTCTCCCTCACATCACCAAGGGCCTGCGTTCAATTCCAGCCTCAGGCGACTGTCTGTGTGGAGTTTGCACATTCTCCCAGTGTATGTGTGGGTTTCCTCTGGCTGGTCCGGTTTCCTCCCACAGTCCAAAGATGTGCAGGTTAGGTGGATTGGCTGTGCTAAATTGCTCATAGTGTCCAAGGATGTGCAGGCTAGGTGGGTTAGCCATGGGAAATGCAGGGATAGGATAAGAAGGTGGGTCTGAATGCAATGCTCTTCAGAGGGTTGGTGTGGACTTCCTGAGCTGAATGGCTTTCTTCCACACTGCAGGGATTGTATGACATGGGCCAAGGTAGGTATGTGGAACCATAACACTGCAGGTTTTTTTTACAACAGCCTAAGGGAACAGTTGGAACCTTGGTTTAATATTGCATCCAGAACATAACCCCTCTGACAGTACTGCATTGTAATGCCACTCAGGGCTGTGTGCTCAGCTGTCTGAAGTAGATCTTGAACCAACCACCAAAAAATGAAAGAGTCACCATATGGAATATTGCCTTCCTCTTCCAGCTCAAATTTCCAAGTGCGCAGAGCTGGCCCAAATAAATTCTTGGAATCAGAAACTCGACAGAAACCATGTCAAGAAGAGCCCCAGTGTGTAATCTGTCTGCCATTGAGAACCACACCCCGCTGCCCCCTCTCCCTCAAGTCTTTACATAAGCAAGACAATGTAACTGAGGCCTTTCCAAAACATGCTGTAATTGTTCAAAGCCTATTTCATTCCAAAGGGTCGCGCACCCTTGTCGAGCACCACACTGTGTGGGCACGGAATACCAGTGTGAGAGAGGGCACAGGTATTTACTGAATCAGAGGCACATATGGTGCTGGCACGAGTGAAGAAAGAGCAAAGCTGTCCTGTTTGGCACAGCAGCACAAAGCAGGAGATGAGGTCCAGGACACCATAAGCGGGCATAGCACCCTCTGTCAATGATGTGTCATGTCAGAATTCCTGGTTCCAAATGTGTGAAAAGTTTATAAATCTGAGAAAAGTACAGCCACACATTTTTATTTTGAACCAGGCAGATGGACTGAGTATGCAAATCCTTCCATCTAGATTACAGTGTCGTATATGATATAGACAGGATGGTCAGGTGAACTGAACAGTGGCAAATGGAATGAAATCCTGAACAATGTGTGGGGATGCATTCTGAAAGGACAAACAAGGCAATGGAGTACATGTCGGATGATAGGACCCCAGAAAATACAGAAGATCAGAGGGATCTTGATTGCGTGTTTACAGAATCTCAGGGCTGGTTAGATCAGTTGGCTGGCTGGTTGGTTTGCATAGGACAGTGGTGCCAATGGTGTGGGTTTAATTCCTATGCCAGCTCTCTGGTGAGATGTAAGACCTTCAGTACATTTGAAGAATGTACCAGGATGTTGCCTGGTCTGGAGGGAAGGTTATGAGAAAAGGCTGAGAGACTTGGGTCTGTTCTCATTGGAAAGAAGAAGGCTAAAGGGGGATTTGATAGAGACATAACAGGTGATCAGAAGATTAGGTAGGGTAGACAGCGAAAGACTTTTTTCTAGGATGATGATGTCAGCTTTTACGAAGGAGCATAGCTACAAATTGAGGGGTGATAGATTTAAGACAGATGTCAGAGGCAGGTTCTTTACTCAGAGAGTGGTAAGGGCGTGGAATGCCCTACCTGCTAATATAATTAACTCAGCCACATTAAGGAGATTTAAACAATCCTTGGATAAGCACATGGATGATGATGGGATAGTGTAGGGGGATGAGCTGAGAATATTCACAGGTCAGCGCAAAATCGAGGGCCAAAGGGCCTGTTCTGTGCTGTATTGTTCTATGTTCTATGTTCTATATAGTAGAGGCTGCTTTGACAGGCTGGAGATATTATTGGAGCAAGGCAATAGTCAGGGAACATCTCAGCCCAAAGAAGATCAGGGATAGTGAACAGGACCAGTTTAACATTAATAGATACAGCAGAGACCCTATTTCAGGAAGATTAAGTTTTGTCTTCTAATGAAGAGAAGATTAAAGTGTGATATAATTGAAAAATGATTTAATGAGGTCAGGGCTCACAGAGAAATCATTTCCTCCAACATGCTTTTGCCTTTAGCAAGTTATTCTTACCTGATAACATAAAAAACTAGATGTGGATAAAAGGACTATTGAAAGATCCAACCGATGTTATTACAGTTCACTGACACTTACAGAGAGCATCCAGGCTCTGAGACCTTTACACTCTCAGCTCACACACAGTGCTGATATCGTGCATGTGCCCCCGAAGGTATACCGACATGCTGACCATGAGGTAGCACGGTTAGCATGCTAACAACATGCGGACCTAATATATATGTTGGCACTGGGCTATTGAGGGATGATGTCAGAAAATGTTTCATCTTCAAAGTGTTGTGGAGATTTACAATTCGCAAAATCCACAAAACGTTGCCCACAGTAAGTTAAGTTCAAGTTTTAGAGCTGAGATTGCTTGATTTCACCTGTAGCTGATTTGAGTGATTTGTGGATCAATTTCAAGGGGCTGAATGGCCTCCTCGTGTTCCAGATTACTGACTCCGGACCTACCTGGATCATGGTCACTCAAGCAAAACCATCTAGGGGGCTACCAGAGGCTTGTATGCTCCTGCTGTCCAGCCAGCAGCCAACACCTCACTTTTGGTGCCATTGCAGAGCACCAGGGGAAGCATAAAATTAAAGCAGAGGAGACACGATCTCAGAGTAAATAACATTAAACATGGGTGACCATTGTTCCAATTTTCCTTAGAGAGCTCCTTGCTGCCCTGGCAGGCTGAAGCATGACTCCACGATTCTACATATTGTACAGAGAGTCAAATTGCAAAAAGTACACTAGTCACTGCATTCCTTGTAACCTGATCCAGCCTTACAGATATCATCGATCCTCTGATTCTGCCTTCTTAGTTTCAGTTCCTCTGCCATCACTAGTCATGCCTTCAGCCGCCTGGACCCTACCTTCCTAACAGTTTTGTTAAACTTCTCTACCTCGCTACCTCTCTCTCTCCCTCAGCCTCCTTAAAATATACCCCTTTGACAAAAACTTTGATCATCTGTGAGACTATCTAATAACATTTGACAAATTTTGTTTGTCATGGTGGGACATTTGATGCCATTCGGACAGCTGTAGGATTCCACCTGAGGCCTTAGAATTTGACAAACAGAAATGCTATTCATGACTGTGGTGGATCTGTCACTGATGGGGGCTTGGACACTGAAGCCCGGCAGCTTTGTCTCTTCACAGGAGTTATTAAATATTAACAGTCAGTTCCTCCATGATATTAGGAGAAAGTGAGCACTACAGATGCTGGAGGTCAGAGTCAAAACGTGTGGTGCTGGGAAGGGGCAGCAGATCAGGAAGCATCTGAAGAGCAGGAGAATCAACATTTCAGGCATAAGCTCTTCATCAGGATTGTGGGGGCGTGCCCAAGCGAGCTGAGAGATAAATGGGAGGGGGTGGGTCTCAACCCTCTTGGGGAACCCCTCTCCCCACATTCCTGATGAAGAGCTTATGCTCGAAACATCGATTCTCCTGCTCCTCGGATGCTTCCTGACCGACTGCGCTTTTCCAGCACCAAACATTTTGACTCCTCCATGATATTGGCAGCTGTGATTAAGCGGTCTGAGCAGAAGCATTGACATTCTTACCATGTTCTGATCCAAACAGGGAATTGTGCTAAACAAAGAAAAGTCAATGAATACATTTGAGCAAAAAAGGAAAACTGATTAAAATTACTTTGGCACCCAATTTCTTAAATATTTTAAAAGAATATCTTTGGAATTCTCTACTCTAGAGGAACTATGGAGGATTGGTGTTTGAGTATGTTCAAGTCTCAGATTGATAGATTTTCACACATTAAAAGAAAACGAAGAGGTGTGGAGAAGGTGCAGAATTATCATGCTAAGACCATAAGACCATAAGACATAGGAGTGGAAGTAAGGCCATTCGGCCCATCAAGTCCACTCCGCCATTCAATCATGGCTGATGCGCATTTCAGCTCCACTTACCAGCGTTCTCCCCGTAGCCCTTAATTCCTCTAGACAACAAGAATCTATCAATCTCGGCCTTGAAGACATTTAGCGTCCCAGCTTCCACTGCACTCCGTGGCAATGAATTCCACAGGCCCACCACTCTCTGGCTGAAGAAATGTCTCCGCATTTCTGTTCTGAAATGACCCCCTCTAATTCTAAGGCTGTGTCCACGGGTCCTAGTCTCCTCGTTTAACGGAAACAATTTCCTAGCATCCACCTTTTCCAAGCCATGTATTATTTTGTACGTCTCTATTAAGTCTCCCCTTAATCTTCTAAACTCCAACGAATACAATCCCAGTATCCTCAGCCGTTCCTCATATGTTAGACCTGTAGAAGGTAAAGTAGAAGATCTGCTTTAACCTGGTTGAATGACTGAATGGGCTCAAATGGGTAAGTGGCATCCTACTACCCTTATTTCTCATGTTTCCAGTCAGAACCTCAGTCCTGTTGGACTGATAGACGCATAGAGAGTGAGGATATAGACCATCATCCCATTGAATGTTGGGATAGGCTCAAGGGGATGAATGGAGTGAACATAAAGTTGCATCACGACGAATGCCATGTTAAGTTGCCCATAGTGATAGGTGCAATGGTGGGGAGTGGGTCTAGGTGGGTTGCTCTTCAGAGGGTCGGTGTGGACTTGTTGGGCCGAAAGGCCTGTTTCGGCACTGTAGGGAATCTAATCTAAATAAACTGAGATGCAAAGACACCAATTAATGATGATTGGAAACGAACCAAAGGCAGCATGAGAAAAATTGATTGGAGGCAATGAGTCAGCAGATACCTGGAAGGAAGGAAGGGCCTTTGTAGGATATGGAGATCGCTAACTAAATTAACAATTATTGCCCATTGCTCTTTGTCTAAAGGGTAGTTAAGCATCAACTGCATTGTTGTGGGTCTGGAATCACAGGTAGCCAGGCAAAGTAAGGATGGTAGATTCCATCTATTAAAATAGGTTGCTATGACAATAAACAGTGGTTCCACAGTCTAGCCTTTTAGTAATTAGGTTTCAATTTCACCATTTGCCATGGATGAAGTTGAACTCGTGAGCTCAGAACATTTACCTGGGGTTCTGGATTACGAAACTAAAGACATTGCCATTGCAGCAGTGCTGCCCTTTGCAGTGCGATGACGGCATACTCAATTGCTGCTTTCAAAAGGAAATTGGAAGAGAAAAATAAATGGGGCTGCAGGGCAAGGACAAGGGAATGGGTCTCGATGAACTGCAGAGGGTCAATACAGGCCCTCTGGGCCAAATGGCCTCTTCTTCGTTGTAATGATTCTGTGATTCCAACTGCCTTACTCATTCTCTGACTGCACAGGTATGGGCAGCTAGGTTTAATATTATCTCTCAACTGAATTCTCCAAAGGGAGTTCAAAACTGCCGTCGGGCTACAGGGGAGGAAGTGGGGAATGGGACTAACAAGGTGGCTCCTTCCAAGAGTTGGCACAAACACATCAGGCTCAATGGTTCCTTTTGTGCTTCGAAGTCTATCATTTATTTATAAGAAGGTGTGCAGCAACTGTGAATGTATTCCTGTGCACTTAGAAAAAAATGTACACTGCAGTACGGCCTGAGTACATCTCACTGCAAAGGGATTGTTCCTGTCTCAATTTATTTTGATAGCAAAGCAAATGGAAACCACTCACCACAAAGTGCTTGGTTTTTCCTGTAGGTCAGAATGTTAAAGTGTTTGCTAACATGTGCTGATGAGTTAGATTCTCAGATCTGTCACTGGTTCTAATTATTACTGGGTTTCAATTATTTTTATTTGTTTATAGAATGTATATATCACTGGCTAGGGCAGCATTTATTGCCTGTCCCTCTGTTATATTTATTCATTCAGGTGATTGATGTGGCTGTGTCTGCTTAGGCGATTATTTTTTGTCCATCTTCATGTTAATTACCCTTGAGAAGGTAGGGGTGAGCTGCCTTCCTGAAACAAAGCTAAAATCACACAACACCAGGTTATAGTACAACTGGTTTAATGGGAAGCACTAGCTTTCGGAGTGTTCCTCCTTCATCAGGTGGCTGTGGAGTATATACTCCCATTAAACCTGTTGGCCTATAAACTTGCGCATCTTTGGATTATGGGAGGAAACCGGAGCACCTGGAGGTAACCCATGCACACAGAGGGAAAAAGGGCTGGCATACTAGCATGTTAGCACTGCTACCTCCCAGCACCAGGAACCTGGGTTTGATTCCAACCTTGAGCAGATGTGGCCAATGGGCTGAGGAGTGGTAGAGAGAGATTAATTTCGATAAATGCAAGATGTTGCATTTTGGGAAAACAATGGTAAGGTCCGAGGGAGTGTTGCTGAACAAAGTGATCTTGGAGTGCATGTTCATTGCTCCCTGAAAGTGGAGTCACAGGTAGATAGGATAATGAAGAAGGCATTTGATATGCTTTCTCTTATTGGTCAGAGTATTGAGTACACGAGTTGGGAGGTCATGTTGCGGCTGTACAGGACATTGGTTAGGCCACTGCAATTCTGGTCTCCTTCCTATCGGAAAGATGTTGTGAAACTTGAAAGGGTTCAGAAAAGATGTTGCCAAGATTGGAGGATTTGAGCTATAGGGAGAGGGCTGAATAGACTGGGGCTGTTTCCCTGGAGTGTCAGAGGCTGACAGGTGACCTCATAGAGGTTTATAAAATCATGAGGGGCATGAATTGTCTGAATAGACAAAGTCTTTTCCCTGGAGTCCAGAACTAGAGAACATAGGTTTGGGGTGAGAGGGGAAAAATATAAATGGCACGAAGGGGCAACTGTTTCATACAGAGGGTGGTGCCAGAGCTGCCAGAGGAAGTGGTGGAGGCTGGCACAATTGCAATATTTAAAAGGCATCTGGATGGGTATGTGAATTGGAAGGATTTGGAGGGATATGGGCCAAGTGCTGGCAAATGGGACAAGATTAGGTTGGGATATCTGGTCGGCATGGCTGGGTTGGACCAGAGGGTCTGTTTCCGTGCTGTACTATGCAGGCGATCTCTATGCCTCTGTGGCTCTATGACTGTCTGTGTGGAGTTTGCACATTCTCCCTGTGAGGCAGCAGTGCACTAAGCCACTGTGCCGTCCTGTTTTCCTTGTGTCTGCGTGGGTTTCCTCTGGGTGCTCCAGTTTCCTCCCACAGTCCAAAGATGTGCAGGTTAGGTGAATTGGCCACACTAAATTGCCCTGTAGTGTTCAGGGATGTGTGGGTTAGGTGCATCAGTCAGGGGAAATGGAAATTAATATGGTAGGGGAATGGGTCTGGGTGGGATATTCTTGGGATGGTTGGTGTGGACCTGTTGGGCCAAATGGCCTGTTTCTACACTGTAGGGATTCTATGAATGTGCAAACTCTACACAGTCACCCAAGTGTGGAATCAAACCCAGGTCCCTGGTGCAGTGAGGGCAGCAGTGCTAACCACTGAGCCACCGTGCCAGCCTTGTGGTGTACTTACACCCACAGTGGTTAAGGAGGCAGCTCCAACGACACTGAAGGAATGGTGATATATTTCCGAGCCAGGTGATGCGTGGTTTGTGGGGAGGCTTGCAGGTGGCGGTGCCCCCAGCTACTTGTTCCTTTTGTCCTTCCAGGTGTTCGAGGTCACAGGTTTGGAAGGTACTGTCGGAAGAGTCTGGGTGAATTTCTGCTGTGCTTCTTGTGGACTGCTGATAGTGAATGGAGCGAACATAAAGTTGCATCACGACGAATGCATTATTGGCTATTCTTCATTCTAGCATTCAGTCTTGAGAGAGGTACAAAATCTATTCACTCCCAGAAAGTATTCCATCTTTTACCAGTCCTTCTTGTTGAATTTTAGAGACATATCTGATTTATTTTGTCCAACAAATACATTAGAAAATTGACCTAGTGAACCTGCTTATGTTATCTCCTGATAAAACATCAGCTTATGGGAGCAGAAGTAGGGAATTCAGCCCCTCGAGCCTGCTCTGCTGTTTGATATCATGACCCTACTCTCAGTTAACCATCTCCTGTGCCACTAACTCTCAGCACTTACAGTGAAAATGTACACCCGTGCTACAACCCAATGATGGTTGTGACTAGGAGTCATCATCTCTTGATAAGGGCTCGGGGGGTCATTTAGGAATGCGATGAGGAGGAATCTTTCCACTCAATGGGGTTGAGAATCTTTGGAATTCCCGCCCCTAGAGAGGTCAGTAGTCATTATTTATTCAGTAAGAGGAACTCCCCAAAGCCAGGTTTGATATTTATCTTTTTTTTATAAAACCTTAAGTTATCTTGGCAATGTGACTTAAAAGAAGTTTTGGGATTTACATATTAATGAAATGAAACTTGCAACCTATTCGAAAAGATGAAAGACTTAACAGCAATCTAGGTTTGTTCAATACCTGTATATAATTTCAGTTGCATGACACAGTGAATCTTCTGCTATAAATTCTGCATCTTATGGTTCTGTTCCACAGCTACCTGATGAAGGAACAGCGCTCCGAAAGCAAATAAACCTGTTGGACTATAACTTGGTGTTGTGTGATTTTTAACTTTGTCCACCCCAGTCCAACATCAGCGCCTCCACATCATGATATCTTCCCAGAATACCATTCCAGTTACCTGGTGATATGTGCCATCTCTATGATTGTTTGAGGTAGTTTTCTGCCTCCAATCCTCTTTTGTCTTGGTGATTTCTTTTGGGTATATCTACTGATTAATGGGAGAGGGGATACCACCGTACAGGATTGACACTGTTCTTAGATAACAAGAAGATTCATTGCAAGATAGTAACGCATATACACTAGGATCTTTGGGGGCTCTTACAGCGACATCTACCCACTCCAAAAGCTAGAATAGAAATTATTATTGCTAACCATAGATTGCATATAACAAAAGCAGTATGAAGGGGAGCCAAAGTTACATACATATTAAACCCCATTAGAATCAATGGCTTACTGAAAGCCAAGCAATAGCCTCTTCATTTGCTCAATTATAGAATCATTGAGTCATACAGCATGGAAATAAACCCTTCAGTCCAAATAGTCCATAATCCCAAATTAAACTAGTCCCACCTGCCTGTTCCTGGCCCAAATCCATCCAAACCTTTCCTATTCATTTACTTATCTAAGTGGCTTTTAAACATTGTAATTGAGCCCACATTTACCACTCCCTCAGGAAGTTCATCCAACGTGCGAAAAATTTGCCCCCATGTCTTTTTTTAAATCTCTCTCCTCTCACCTTAAGACTATGCCCCCTGAGATTTGAAATCCACCATCTGATGGAAAAGACACCTACCACTAATCCTATTGATACCCCTCCTGATTTTATAAACCATTATCAAGTCACCTCTCAACCTCTTACACTCCAGTAAGAAAAAGTCCCAGCCTAACCAGCCTTTCGTTATAGCTCAAACCCTTCCATACCCAGCAACATCCCAGTAAATCTCTTTGGAACCCTCTCTAAATAATAATATTCTTCTTATAACAGGGTGATCAGAAATTCAAGGCAGAGATCCATAAATATCTAGATGCTGAATAAATGAGGGAACATGGGAAAATGGCAGGAAAAAGGGAATTGATAGGAATTGACCAGCAGGGATTTTACTGAATGTTGGACCAGGTAACATCCTCCACTTTCACTTCAGATGTTCTTGTACATAGTGTAAGCTGGTCACTTAGGAGGAGAAAGTGAGGACTGCAGATGCTGGAGATCACAGCTGAAAATGTGCTGCTGGAAAAGTGCAGCAGGTCAGGCAGCATCCAAGGAGCAGGAGAATCGACGTTTCAGGCATGAGCCCTTCTTCAGGAAAGGCTTCCTGAAGAAGGGCTCATGCTCGAAACGTTGATTCTCCTGCTCCTTGGATGCTGCCTGACCTGCTGCGCTTTTCCAGCAACACAATTTCAAGCTGGTCACTTAGCAAAGGTCAGCGGTGGAAAGTAACACTGACGATATGTACAACCTGATTATAATAAGCACCTCAGGAACTGTTCACTGCTGCATTGAAAAGGCAATCTTCTCAGTTTGAGGTGACTTCAAAATAACTCAATGTAATTGGAACGGAATATGTGAAAGCACCTAGCAAGTCAGGTTACGAAACTACAAGATGAATTTACATAGCTGTTGTCATTGTCTTGATAAAAACTTTGCAGTAATAGTAAATATCAATTTTGCATGGCTGAAATATTGAGGGGAGCAAAGCCTCTTGTACAAAAGCAGCAGAATCCAGCTGAGGATGAAAAGCTGAGCTCTTTATTTGAAGGGGAGTCACGTGCTAATTATATTTCTTTCTTTGAATGATTGAGTCAGTGCCCTATTGGCCTTCCATCAGACTTGCACCGCAGAGTTAACAGAATCTTCGACCCTCACAATGTACAGAAAGCTGAATGCCCATTGTTATTAAAGATGAATAAAGAGGCACTGTTTACTCAAATGTTTCTTTGTTGTACTGTATTTTTTTCCCAAAACGCACTACATCCAGAATTGCAGCATGGACCTCAGAGCAAAAGCTGCGCTGTGATGCAACAGCTATTTCTGCACATACTTGCACTAAATTCCTCATCTTTATTTTCTACTTCAACAATGTAAACCCACATATTTTAGCCCATTTAATTCCAAAATGCATCACGATCTTCCCACAAGCTTATCTTATATCTGTAAGGGACAACTCCAGCTTAGAAAATGTGTAGTTTTTTTTATTGGTTTATATGAAGGTATTTAAGTTTTTGAGGGAATTCCAGAGTTTAAGGTCCTGGTAGCTGAAAGCACATCACCTGGAGTGCAGCAATTAATGTCAGGGATGTGCAAGAGGCTAGATTTGAAGGAGAGCAGAGAGATTGGAGGGTGGGTGCGTTTAAGGGTATTACAGAGGTAGGTGGGGCAAGGCCACAGAGGGATTTCCAACAAGCACGAGGATCTTAAAAAGGAAGTTTTCTGCCAGACTGGGAGTGATTTTAGGATCAGTGGAAACAAGGCTGATCACAAACAGGATTTGGGGATGAGATAGGATAGGAAGAGCAGGGAGTTTGCTGAGCTCAAGTTTACACAGCAAGATTGAAGTCAGCCAAGAGGGCAATGGAATAAATGTCCATAACGTCAGAGTGAGACATTGGTGCAGCACATTGGGATATTAAAGCAGGTCACCATGACATGTTTGAGTGCAGCTGGATCCTGAGTTATTTAGCTCAGCTGAGCTGGTGCAGAAAATACACACTTGACGCATTGGGGAGCAATGAGCTTTGTAACAATGTAACACTAATAACACGTGTTCAATTCCTATGGTAGCTGAGGTGACCACTTAACCTCTTCTGCTCGCCTGAGGTGTAGTAACCCTCAGGTTAAGCCATCACCAGTCACCTGTCTCTCGAATGGGAAAGCAGGCCTGTAGCCTGGTAAGGCTGTGTTGACAGCACTTATTTGGATAGAAATAAGGGTTTGGGGAGAAAGCAGGAAATTGGCGCTCATTTCAAAAGCCAGTACAGGTATGATGGGCCAAATGGCCTCCTTCTGCTCTGTAACTGTCGTGTGATTGTGTGACTTGCCTTAAAGTTTGGTTTTGCAGCAATACTGCTGATGATTTTCATAATCTCAGATAGTTGGACGTGGCAATTCTTAATCTGGTAGTAGAGAACGCTTTATTAGAGGACTATTGAGGTTAAACATTCTTCAATTTATTAAGTAAATGGGACATGCAATAGTGTTTAGACAGCTTTAAACTATAGCGTGTTGGATTTTCCAGCTATGGGACTTCTCACATCATTCAATCTTTCTCTCACTCTTTGTCTAGATTGCACTGTCACTTACTGGAAAAGCAATTGCTGAAAATGAGCAGATAATAAGGCAGTGATACCATATTTCTCTCACGCTAATCTAAGAGGGAATTTGAAGAGAATGTTTCTCACTCATACTGCCTGGGTCACAACCTTTAAAAAGTGCAGCAATGAGCACTTGTAATGCCATAACATTCATGGTTCTGGGCTGGTGCTAGAAAGTGGAACTAACGTTGATTTTGTGTAATGTTTGGCGATGCATCCTTGTTGAATCAGTATGATTGTATCATCCTATGATTCTGTAAAAGACAGTCAAGGCCTCAGGAAGAGACAGATGGATGACAGAGACGATGAGCCGAATTAGATCAAATCAGAAAGAAATCTATAAAAGGAGGCAGAAAGAGACGCGAATAAAAGAAAGGGGAGAAAGAAAAGCAGGAAAAGTAAGAAAGTTGATTTTGGTTTTAAAGTTCAAATTTAAGTATCAATAATCACTAGTGATAATTTCTAACATGTACAAATGCAAAGCCACAATTTCTCTGTGCCCTTTCTGGGTTGGAAAGTTTGAGTGGCATTTCAGAACCATGAATTTCATCATTGAAAAGGTCTTTGCACCATTGAGTATTAGCCCTACCTTCCTGTGGCGAGTTTAATGAGTACGAATTGCCCAAATATAGCAACCTGCTGAATCTCAGCTGCAGTAGGGTTGGAGTTAAGGTTGATCATTGAGGGTGGGCTGCCATTTTTGTCAGAATACAAGTGGGGTTTGATGACACAGTTGGTAAAATGCTACCTCGATGTCAAGGACTATCAACCCGATCATCCCTGTTAGACTTCAATATTTTTGCTCATGTTTGGACTAATGTTATTGCAGAGTAAATGCTTCTTGAAGTCACTGTTTGCAATGGAACCTCCAACAGCAGGAGGCGGTAGTGAGGGATGCCAATTGGAGGAGATAAATATATTCTTCCTGGGAAAAAAAGAGTATCCTTAAAATAAGGAGGTCTCATGCGTAATTAAAAGTAGACTCCTCAATTCAATGTAAAAACAGTGGCTTCAATCCATGTAAAAACTATAAATAATTCTTTGTTTAGTCTTGATTTCCCTTCACGGTTGCCATGACCTGATGCCCGTAGAGGAAGAAATCCCTGCTTCATGATCTTTGAGCCATCTGTGTATTCAAATCGTATATTACATTTCAATGACACTTTCTATCACTTTAATAAATATTTAGAAGAGATTGATGGATTTGTGATTGGCTGGTTTGGATTGATCTTTCGTTTTGTGTACATCTGGGCACTTAATAAAAGCAGGAGACAGTGAGGACCACAGATGCTGGAGATCTGCTGTGCGTTTCCAGCACCACGCTCATTAATAAAGGCAGTTCACCTCAGTTCAGAAGAAGAGTCAAAGTAGACAGAAACACAGAACATAGAACACACAACAGTACAGCACATTACAGGCCCTTTGGCCCTCGGGTGTTGTGTGCCGACCTTTTATCTTACTCTAAGATCAGACTAACCTACATACCCTTCATTTTACTATCATCCAGGTATCTATCCAAGAGTCGCTTAAATGTCCCTAATGTATCTGTCTCTACTACCACTGCTGGCAGTGTATTCTATGCACCCACCACTCTCTGTGTAAAGCTTCAGTCCTGATGAAGGGCTTTTGACTGAAACATTGATTTTTCTTATCCTCAGATGCTGCCTGACCGGCTGTGCTTTTCCAGCACCAATCTAATTTCCAGCATCTGCAATCCTCACCTTTGCCTCTCTGTGTAAGGCATTAGCTTTGTTTCTCTCTCCACAGATTCTGCTAGACACATCTGAGCAATTATCCATATTGATGGGTAATACCAATGCTGTTGAGCGTATGGTGCTGGAAAAGCACAGCAGGTCAGGCAGCATCCGAGGAGCAGGAAAATCAATGTTTCGGGCAAAAGCCCTTCATCAGGAATGAGGCTGGGAGCCTCATGGGTGGAGAGATAAATGAGAGGGGGTGGGGCTGGAAGTGCAATAGGTGGATGGAGGTAGGCGTAAAGGTGATAGGGGAGGATGGAGTGAGAAGGAAGATGGACAGGTAGGACAGGTCACGAGGGAGGTGCTGAGCTGGAAGGTTGGAACTGGGATAAGGTGAGGGGGGAGGGGAAATAGGCAAACTGGTGAAATCCACATCGATGCCCTGGGGTTGGAGGGTCTTGAGGCGGAAGATGAGGCGTTCTTCCTCCAGGCGTCAGGTGGTGAGGGAGTGGTGATGGAGGAGGGCCAGGGCGTGCATGTTCTTGACAGAGTGGGAGGGGGAGTTGAAGTGTTCAGCCATGGGGCGGTGGGGTTGGTTGGTTGGGGTGTCCTGGAGATGTTTTCTGAAGCATTCTGCTCGTAGGCGTCCTGTCTCCCCAATGTAGAGGAGATTGCATTGGGAACAACGGATACAGTAAGTGACATCTGTGGAAGTGCAGGTGAAACTTTGATGGATGTGGAAGGCTTCTTTGGGGCCATGGAAGGAGGTGAGGGGGGAAGTGTAGGCGCAGGTTTTGCAATTCCTGCGGTGTCGAGGAAGGTGCTGGGATGGGATAGCTACCTTTTCCCTAGCCTCACCCCCCCTCCCATTTATCTCTTAGCTCCACCCCCTCCATGACTGGCCCACAAGCCTCATTCCCAATGAAAGTCTTTAGCCTGAAACGTCGATTTTCCTGGTCCTCAGATGCTGCCTGACCTGCTGTGCTTTTTCATACTCTCGACTCTAATAGCCAGCATCTGCAGTCCTCACTTTCTCCTTAAACCAATGCTGTAGCTTTACTTGGACAGTTTGACGAGGGGTACAGCTGGTTCTGGAGAATAAGTCTTCAATACTGTAGTCAGCGTGCTGTTACAGTCCATAGCATTTGAGTCATGGAGTGAATCGAATTAGCTAAAGACTTGCATCTGGGGACCTCAGAAGGTGGCTGGGATGTTTCAGTCACTTGAGACTTCCATCTATGGATGTTCACAAATGCCTTTAAAAAATGTCATTGACAATGGTGTGCTAGGTTCCAACCTAGGATGGGAATATTTATGAAGCTTCTTCCTCCAGTGAGTCTCTTACAGAGTCCCAAGCAAGATAATCGAGACATGTTACCAACCTTGGCATTACCACGTCAGTCTCCTTATGGAAATGCTACTCACATTGCTTTTTAAATCCAAATGAGCCCTACTCTGTAGATAGCTACATGGGGAACAACTATCAGGAACATTGGTAGTTGGAGGATAAACAATTGTTAAAAAAAAGGTGAGATGAGCAGCAATATTTGACGCAGTGATTTATGAATGAGCATGCATTACCTGAAATGGTTATGGAAGCAGATTCAGTTGTAGCTGTCAAATGGAATTGGATGCCTTCTTAAAGGAAAGAAAATTTGCCAGGCTAAGGTTAAAAAGGAAGGCAGTGGGATGCACTGGATGAGTCCTATTGAGGGGCTATTAGAGGACTAATGAGCAGAAAGGTCTCCTCTTATGCCGTGTCACTCAATGGTCTTTGTGATTCTGAAGCAAATTGTTGACTGCACCCACTTTAACTGGTGCATTGACCCTTGCCTGCCCATTAACAGTGCAAATTGATAGCTTTTGTCCATTTCATACAGATGCCCATCATGTCCGGGGATGTGCAGGCAAGGTTGGTTAGCCATGGGAAATGGAGGGTTACAGGGATAGGGTAGGAGACTGGGTCTGGGTGAGATGATCTTCGGGAGGCCGGATGGCTTGCTTCCCACACTGTCGGGATCGTATGATTTATATCCCATAACTGGATTGGTAGAAATGAATGCTTTCTTTAATGCAAGTGATAACTATGAAGACTCAGTATCTAACACATTAAAAAACTGATTGTAAAGCAGAGAAGGTGATGACTAAAAATTCTGAACTGAAGTGATATGATAATCCAGACTAGTTAAATGTTTCCACTTGCAGGTGAGTCTAAAACAGGGGACCATCAAAATGAAGTGTAAAATCCAATCTAATTCCATGCAAGGCTGGGATTAGTTCCTGCGCATTGTGAAGATTCATATCAAGATGTCTGTAATACTAGTCACAAATCCCTCTGGCTTCCTCACACAACTTAATCACATAGATCACAGCTGCACTCCATGATAGATTGTGGACTGTCGCATGAGAAATCAGTAAAAATGTAATTGCTTGTTCACTGTTGTTTTTGTGATGCATTCAAACTCTGGGTTGATATTGGATTTTTACTGCAGTGCTATTAGAACTGTTTGAAATGGAGACTGATGATATTCCATCCTTCGACAACAGTACCCTGAAAACCGGTTTCAGAATCCTGCTTTCCTTTGATAGCATGGATATAGTTTTTGTTCAATTCAATGTCCCATCCTAATGACTTTATATCATGCCCTTCTCCGTTTAATTAGATTCCAATATCGTTGAAGCTGATAGCACAAGTGTTATAGAGTATACAGTATGTACCAGACATCGTTTATTCATTCACAGGATGAGGGCCAGGCCAATATTTATTGCTCATCCCTCATTACCCAGAGGGCTGTTAAGAGTCAACCATGTTGCTGTGGGACTGGAGTCACATGTAGGCCAGGACAACAATTCCCTTCATTAGTGAACTAAATGTTTTTTTTCCTGCCAATCAATTCATAGTCATCATTAGACTCTTAATTCCAGATCCTTATTGAATTCAAATTCCACCATCTGCCATTGTGGCACTTGAACCTGAGTCCCCAGAGCATTACCTGCGTGTCCAGATTAACACTCCAGTGATATTACCATTAGGCCTCCTACTTGGTGGAAGTAGGAAGAGTTCTTCGGCTTATTAGGCTATTGGGGCTAAACTAGATTTGCATCTTGTCCACCACCTTTTGCACAACCTTCCTTCAGCACCCAATGTACAGTAGCAGCAATGTGCACTATTTACAAGGTGCACTGCAGCAACTCTCCAAGGCTCCAAGACAGCACCTTCTAACTCATGTTCACTACTATCTAGAAAGGCAAAGGCAACAGATACATGGAAACACTGCTATCTGCAAGTTTCCCTCCAATCCTGGGTTGGTAATATGCCACCATTCCTTCAATGTTGCTGGATCAAAATTCTGGAATTCCCTCCCTAAAGGGATTAGAGAACAACTGACAGCACAGAAAATAGCTCAATTTTTCCAGGGCAGTCGAAGATGAGCACAACACTGTCTTAGTCGAGAGTGGTGCTGGAAAATCACAGCAGGTCAGGCATATCCGAGGAGCAAAATAATTGATGTTTCAGGTATAAGCCCTTCAACAGGACTGAGGCTTGTGGGCCAAGGGGACTGAGAGATAAATGGGAGTGAGATGGAGCTGAGGAAAGATAGCTGAGAGTGCGATAGGTAGATGAAGGTGGGGGTGAAGGTGATAGGTTGGAGAGGAGGGTGGAGTGGTTAGGTGGGAAGGAAGATGCGCAGGTAGGAGAGGTCAAGAAGGCGGTGCCAAGTTGGAAAGTTGAATCTGGGATAAGATTGGGGGATGGAAAATGAGGAAACTGGTGAAATCCACATTGATCCCGTGTGGTTGGAGGGTCCCAAGGCGGAAGATGAAATGTTCTTCCGCCAGGGAGGTAAAAGTTTGGCAATGGAGGAGGCCCAGGACTAGCATGGTCTTGGGGGTAGTGGGAGGGCGAGTTAAAGTGTTCGGCCATGAGGCAGCAGGGTTGCTTGGTGTGTGCGTCCCAGAGATGTTCTCTGAAGCGTTCTGCAAGTAGGCTTCCTGCCTCCCCAATATATAGGAGACCACATTGGGAGCATCAGATACAGTAAATGACATATGTGGAAGTGCAGGTAAATCTCTGATGGTTGCGGAAGGCATCTTAGCCAACAATGCTCACTAAAAGAAAGAATTGTTACATTATAAAGCCTCAGAAGCATTTTGTTAGGGAAAGGAGTCAACTGAAATCTTTAATGATGAGACTAATAGGTGTGCTCACAGGCCATATGCTACCAGAGAGTATGATTCAAATCCAGTTTCTTCGAGATGCTTGTGGGATCTCCAGTCCAGTTCACTGTTTGTTTAAAGGTGCTGCTGAAACAACACAAAACCATTGCATTGCTCTCTCGAATTCTACCAACAGCATGACAGTGGATGATTTAGACAGTTGCCTCATTGCTGTCTTGTGAGAGAGAGATATGGACTATATGGATTATCCATGGGAAATGTGAGGTTGCAGGGCGGTTTGGGTGGGATGCCCTTTGGAGAGTTGGTGCAGACTCAATGAGCTGAATGACTTCTTACTGTTGGGATTCGATGAAAAACACTCCACAGAGGTTTTCAATCTAGCTAAAGTTCTTGCCTGTTGAGACAAGAAGCTATTGAACAGTTAAACCTGGCAGCTTGCAAAGTCTGAAGGTAGAAAGCAGTTTAATTTAATTTGAGGCTGTCAGTGCTGTGTGGAACTGTCTTATTGACAAGTCTAGGTGCCAGCTCATCTGAAATGTTTTCATCACCTCCTCATTTTATAGTCACATTGACAATGTTTAAGGGCATTATTAGTGTTACAGTATTAATGTGAAGAGGGAAAAGGAGAGAGAGGCTGGAACAAGCCATGACCTGAACTAATAATACATGACAAGACAGCTCACATGACAACCAATTACCAAGGACCAGGAAAGCGAATCTTCTGCAATTGGTCCCAGCAGTGGGCTTCAGACCCGTGGAGGACCATCATCCTGCTCTGTGATGGATGGTCAGTTGGCCCTGACTTACCAATGTCCAACTCATAATTGCTCCTACTTACAAATTCAGGGGTGTATTGACATTAATTTTAAAGATCCAACATGCAAATGTTTCCATTTACTTACAAACAGCTTGTGACAATGCTGCTCATTCAACAAGGTTATGCTGTCCTTGGCTTTTTTCTCCAGAGAGGTCGCAAAAGCAGGAATTCTGCAATCTCTGAGTTTACCTACATGAGAATGCTTTCAAGTTTTAAAAAAAAGAGGGACAATGAAAGGGGAGTAACCAGTTCTCTCAGCTCAGCTTTCACCTTGTTTGGTTTGGTTTGGGTTTCTGCCTGTTCACTGACAGCAGTCACTCAGTTTGAGGCTGGTGGTCCAAGAAACAACTCCATGGAAGAAGGTGTTTCATGCTGAGTCCCTCTGCCATCTCTCTCTCTTTCTCCTGTAAGACGCTGTGTTTGATTTTACCCTTTTTGCCAAGGGGTATTTATGGGGATTGTTGCAGGAATTTGGAACAGCGTCATTAAGTTGGTATAGTCTGTTGGGTTCAGAGAGGGTCAAGTTATTCAGTATTCTGTTCTCTTTTGTTTCCGTTTCATTCTGTAATATTCCAAATTCATTCTGTTTTGTTTAAAACTAAGTGGTTGGGCCAGCTGCATCACCCCAGGAATATTAATCCGACACCTGCTTGAAACAACTATAAAGGTTAGGGTTCAGTCTACTCTCTTGATGTTTTGAGGCGGTCTGGCCTGGTCCATAACAGGCTGCATTGAGTTCCAACACGTGTACAAATCAGCCGACGAATATATTCACGAATAGAGCGTGTTTGTACCCAGGGATTGCCTATAGTGATAACTGCTCGGACAGCACGCACGTATTTAATTAGAATAGAACTGTAACATTGATCATTTGATACAATCCCTACGGTGCAGAAAGAGACCATTCAGCCAGTCTAACATACTATTAAATTCCACTAGGAGAAACTGAGGACTGCAGATGCTGGAGATCAGAGTCAAGAAGTGTGGTGCTGGAAAAGCACAGCTGACTAGGCAGCATCCAAGGAGCAGGAGAGTTGACATTTTGAGCATAAGCTCTTCATCCTGCTATGCTGAAAATGTCAACTCTCCTGCTCCCTGATCAGCTGTGCTTTTCCACTACCCTTTTTGACTATTAGATTCCACTTCTCCATAGCTGCCTGGGTGAGATTTGAACCCATGCTCTACACAGCATTCACCCAGGCCGCTATATTTTTTTTTTTTTCAAAAATACACTTTATTCATATATATTTAATCTATACAATTGGACTTGTCATCATTCTGTAAACATTCCATTTCTTTACGTATCGAAACAGGGTAATCATTCATATTCACAGGTTAGTGCGATTACATTGAGCTCAGACGCCAGCAGAGCCCAAATGACTGCGTGGGCCCCCTGTTCTTCATTAGGCTGGCAGATGTTAGACGGTGGTCTTTCCCCACCGCGCCTTGGCGGCAGCTGCCCCAAGCTTCAGCGCGTCCCTCAACACGTAGTCCTGGACCATGGAATGTGCCAGTCTGCAACACTCAGTCGGGGTCAACTCCTTCAGCTGGAAGATCAACAGGTTTCGGACCACCCAGAGAGCGTCCTTCACCGAGTTGATGATCCTCCAGGCGCAGTTGATGTTCGTCTCGGTGTGCGTCCCGAGGAACAGGCCGTAGAGCACGGAGTCCCGCGTCACGGCGCTGCTCAGGACGAACCTCGACAGACACCACTGCATTCCTCTCCAGACTTCCTCTGCATAGGCACATTCCAGAAGGAGGTGTGTGACAGTCTCGTCCCCCCCGCAGCCGCTTCGAGGGCAGCGTGCGGTGCGGCTGAGAGTCCGGGCGTGCATAAAGGATCTCACAGGCAGGGCCCTTCTCACCACCAGCCAAGCCATGTCGCTATAATTACTAGTCATTGTACCACCCTGTCTGCAAGTTGAGCTGCAGAAATGAGTCTATGTGTCACTCAGCTATATGTATCCAGCAACATCGCCTTTAACCAATTAAAAAGTGAAATCGAAGTCGAACTTGACAAGCAATATCTTATTGTGACGCAAAGCTCCTCTGAATTCAGGAGAAATAGCGGGGGCTTCAAGTTACTCCTGGTACAGCCTCACTTTCACTCTGATGGTGAGAACTCCCCTGATGTTCAGCTCAACATCCAATTACAGAATAGTTACCACACAGAAGGAAGCCATTGGGTCCATTCCAGCTGCACGAGCTGTCTGCACTAATCTCCAGTCATTCCCTTGTTACCCATTGTTTTGATTTAAATTATCATTTAATTCCCTCTTGAATTCCGCCGTTGAACTTGCCTCGGCTACACTTCCAACCAGTGTCTTCCAAAACCCAACAACTTGCTGTATCTTTATCTCACCTCTCACTCTTGCTTCTTTTGCAAGTCACTAAAATTTTGCCCTGTGGATCCTGATCCTTTTGCAAATAGAAACAATTTCTCCCAGTCTGCTTTGGCTGGGTGCCTCATGATGTTGAAAACTTCAATTAGATCTCTTCCTAGCCTTCTCTTCTCCAAAGACAATAATTCCAACTTATCGAATCTTCCTTCATGACTGAAGTATCTTATCCCTGGAAGTATTCTCATCAACCTCTTCTGAACTCTCTGCAGTAATTGCATTCTGATAGTATTCAGAATTGCACACAGTATTCAAGGTGAGGCCTAGCCAGTGTCTTTTACAAGTTCATCATAGCCTCCGTGCCCTTGTACTCTATACCTTTATTTCTGAGCCTCGAAGGTTGTACATGGTGTTAATAGTTCTCTGCCACAGTGTATCAGGACAAACATGAAGATCTTGCCTGCCAGCATCTGAAAGGGTCTATATATTCAGAAAGGAAAGAAGTATCCTTATTATTCTTTTGAGTAAGTGTATTTAGCACTGAACAAGCTATAGAATGCTTCACAATATTATTTAATAATTTGTACTTTGATTGCCTCCCTCAATGGTTTGTACCTTTAGGTTGATTCAATGCAGATATTGGGGTTTAAAGATACAGTGTTAACGTGATTAAAGGTACCCATGCTCCTGAACTTAAATCAAAATTCTTGCAGCTGTCTCATGTTTAAGATCAGATTGTGACAATTTAAAATAGCCTTTAAGAGGTTATTTTGTCCTGGTTTTTTTGAAGAGAGATTGTAAGGCAAAGGTGTAAAGCAGTCTACCAGAGCCAATAGAGTAAACAGCTTGGGAGGCCTTGGGTTTTGTTGAACAGTTTGATTTCATCTGGCCAGCATTCGCAGATTAGGATTTCTGGGTTTCAGTCTTTTCAGTAACATCAAAAGCTGTTTGGGGTAAGTTAGAAGCTTCAGTGAGTGTCTCCTGGCTGCCACTCTCTCTGAATTTTCTCTTGATGATTTTTTCATCCTGGATTGGAGAACTGCATGTGCGAATCTGTGTCTGAATTTGCCTTTTTGTCAAGGGGTGTGTTTATGGGATGTTGCTATATTGGAACAGTTAATTAGTACAATTGGTTCTGTGATAACATGCACTTCTTCAACGTGGATTGGCTTTAACACGATTGAAGAATTTAGACCATTATTTGTATAACATGAACTTCCTTTACCTGTATTGGCTATAATGCAATTCCAGTCCCAATGGTTTCAATGGTACTGCTATTACAAAATTTTCTTATAACGTGGGCTCACAAGGGAATGGAGCTATTATGTTATATCAGCACAAACTGTATTATTTACTGTAACTATTATTCTGTTAAGTTTCTGAATAGAGTTAAATTGCTCCAAGTTCTTCTTTATTTTGTTTGTATTTTAACTGTAATATTTTCATAATTTGAGTTTTTGCTTAACATTGAGGTATTTGATCAGTCGCAATTCATCTGGAACAAG
>NC_057713.1:9413464-9429152 GCF_004010195.1 Chiloscyllium plagiosum
GTTATCTCATTTCTGAAGGCTTCCCATTTTCCAGCCGTCCCTTTACCTGTGAACATCTGCCCCCAATCAGCTTTTGAATGTTCTTGCCTAATACCATCAATATTGGCCTTCCTCCAATTTAGAACTTCAACTTTTAGATCTGGTCTATCCTTTTCCATCACTATTTTAAAATGAATAGAATGATGGTTGCTGGCCCCAAAGTGCTCCCCCACTGACACCTCAGACACCTGCCCTGCCTTATTTCCCAAGAGTAGGTCAAGTTTTGCAACTTCTCTAGTAGGTACATCCACATACTGAATTAGAAAATTGTCTTGTACACACTTAAGAAATTCCTCTCCATCTAAACCTTTAACACTATGGCATTCTGAAGGCTATTCTCCTTAAACATGTTCTCATTATCATTGGAGATTTTGCTGAAAGTATTTCCATTGTAGGAAACCATTTTCCGTTTCAACTGCTGCTCTAAAACCTCAATTTCTTTCAGATCTAAGGGCCGAATGTCAGGAATCTGGTAAGAATAGGATGAAAGTAAAGACACGAAATGCTGAAGATACTCAGAAGCTATGTAAAGAGAAACAGACCACATGAAGGAGCCTGGGATTTGCCGGGGGAAGGACGTGGAGATTTATTTTCAGAAAAGTAGCGGCTTTCCTCAGACTGTTGACAATTTTACCTCCATTTGTCCATTACGGAGATTTTGAGACTATTTGGATGTTGAGTGGTCACAGTTTGACACTCGACAGAAAACAGAAAAATACAGGCTAGTTAGCTGATTTGGATTGATTTATTTATTGATTTATTGATAAATTCTTGATGTCACAAGGAATTGAGGGTTACAGGGAGAATGCGGGTAAGTGGAGTTGAAATGCCCATCAGCCATGATTGAATGGCGGAGTGGACTCGATGGGCCGAATGGCCTTACTTCCACTCCTATGTCTTATGGTCTTATGGTCTAAGGCAAACTGAAAGATGTGGTGTACTTTGGATTTCTCTAAGTCACCACATGAAAGGTTCATAGGATTGCTACAGTGTGGAAGTAGGCCACTCAGCCCACACTGACCCTCCCACCCAGACTCACCCCACCTACCCTTTAACCCTGCATTCCCCATGGGGAATCCACCGACCCTGCACACCTTTGGACCACAGGAGGAAACCAACACACACACACATATGGAGAAACTCCATACAGTCACTTGAAGCTGGAATTGAACCTGGGTCTCTGGTGTTGTGAGACAGCACTGAGCCACTGTGCCACCCTGCACATAATAGAAGATCATGATATTAGATTACTTCCAGGGTGGAAACAGGCCCTTTGGCCCAACAAGTCCACACCGACCCTCCAAAGAGCAACCCACCCAGACCCATTCCCCTACATTTACCCCTTCACCTAACACTACAGGCAATTTAGAATGGCCAATTCACCTAACCTGCACATCTTTGGACTGTGGGAGGAAACCCACGCAGACACGGGGGGAATGTGCAAACTCCACACAGACAGTCACCTGAGGCGGGAATTGAACGCAGGTCTCTGGCGCTGTGAGGCAGCAGTGCTAACCACTGTGCCACCGTGCTGCCCAATCTGGGTGTAATCTGGGGTAATCTATCAGCATGGATTGAGGATTGGTTAACAAACAAAGGAGAGTCAGAATTAATGGGTCTTTTTTAATTTGGAAAGAAGAAACCAGCAGAGTGACACAGGGGCTGTGGCCTCAATTATATACATCAATATTAAAGACGTGCAGGATGGAACAGAATGTAATGTACTCAAATTGGCTGAAGAAACAACAAAACATGCTATGATAAGGACAGGAGACATCTGCACGGGGATTATAGATAAGTTGAGTAAGTGGGCAAAACCTTAGTAGATAGAGGAAATCGTGAGTTTATGGACTTTGGTAGGAAGCATCAAAAGGCAGACTTATTTAAGTAGAGAGACTACAAGGGGAACTGGGTGTTCTTGTACATGGAATACAAAGTGTTCTTATAGATCTTATCGAATGGCGAAGCAGGCTTGAGGGGCTGAATGGCCTCCTTCATCTCTTTATCAAGGATTGCGAAGGTGAGGATAGTAAGGGTGAGGTCAGAGGTTGTGTGTGGGATATTGGGAAGAGATGAAAGGACATGGATGTCATAATAACAACTGTTTACATTTAGCAGCACATTTAACAGAGCACAGCATCTTCATGGTGTAAAGTGCCCTGAGGTAACCATTATTTTGACCTTTCTGTTTTGACATCAAACTGTGAAATACTGCAGCATTAAGGGGTTATTTTGTCCTATTTATTTGAAGAGATGTTTTAAGGCAGAGGTGCAAAGTCTACCAGAACAACGGGAGTTAACAGCTTGTGAGGCATTGTGTTTTTTTTAAAAGAGATTGGAACAATAGAAGCAACCTGAAGGGGTGGGGTGTTCCTCCCACAGAATCAGGATCTTTTGTTTAACTTTCAGCAGAAGCTGCTGGTGTTGTGAAAAGCTACCACATCTCTCTTTGTTACAGCTGAAAGCTGGAGCTGTCTCTCTCTCGCTCTCAGAATTGTTTTTGATGTTCTTTCCTTCTGGACTAGAGAACTGTGTGTGAGACAGCCTGTTTTCTGAATTTGCTTGTTGCTAAGGTGTATGTTTATGGGCTGTTACTATATTGAAATAGTTACTGTATTTATTAATCTGTTAAGTTTTCCGATAGAGTTAAGTTATTCCAATTACTTCCTTCTTTTATTGTATTTTAACTGTAGTGGATGGATAAAGTGTGTTTTGCTTTAAATTCAGTAGTTTGACTAATCAAGTTGCATCTGGAACACAACAGCTGACATTTATCGTTAAAATAAGAAAAAGTTAGGGTCGAGATGATCTTCTGGATAGTTTGAGGGGGCTTGATCTGGCCCATAATAAAACCACAAAGGGAGAAATCAATAAACGATGATCTGATCATAGGAGAAAAGAGGGATGAAGAGGAAAGGTACTTTGGGAGGGAGTTTTTGAGCTCAGAGCCCCAGCAGCTGAATGTGTGGTCATCATTGGATGGGCACTGAAAATCCACAGTGGAGCAGAGGGTGGTGGGAGATTGGATTTCAGCCAGGGAATGTAGAGGGAGTCAGGCAGATGGGAATACTGGTAGAGAGAGAGGATTCGGAAATTGAAAGAACAGACGTTTGGCAGATCCATCCTTCAGCTCAAATCCCAACACCTTTTGGACATTTTAGCTGAAAGCTGTTGTTCCTAACTCTTGGACACATGGACTCATTACTGACCAGGACCAACTGACAACAGTGTCATAGAGATCTTTCACCCATCGAGTCTGTGACAACCTATCTACACTAATCCCACTTTCCAGGACTAGATCCAAAGCCTTGAATGTTATAACATTTCAAGTGCTGATCCAAATACTTTTTAACGGGTAGGAAGTTACTCTCCTTAACTGTCCTGCACCTCCCCAGCCCAGGCAAAGCTTTCCAGATTGTTGTCACCCTCCAGCTGTCAAGGTGTTTCCTCAAATGTCTTAACCTTTTTTGTTACACCCAAATTTAATTCTTCTCTTAAAGTAGGGATAATAACACTGAACCACAAGAGGGCCCTTCTGGGTCTGCTTTCTTTGTAATCAATTTTACCAAGCAACCTATTCCAAGATGTTATTACACACCTCTGGAGCGGATGGGATTTGAACCTAGGCCTCTCAGTCCAGGGGCATGGATGCTACCCAGGTTTATCTAGCTTCTCTCATAGCTGAACTTCTCCATCCCAGGCAACATCCTGGTGAATCTCCTCTGCGGCCCCTCCAGTGCAAACACACCCATCCCATAGTGAGGTGACCAGAACTGCACACTGTACTCCAAGTGTGGCCTAACCAAACCACTGTACAGTTCCAACATGAACTTCCTGCCCTTATAACCCAATAATGGTAAAAAATCCCTTAGGCCAAAGATAGGGTGACTTCACCTGATGAAGGAGCAGTGCTCCGAAAGCTTGTGATTTCAAATAAACCTGTTGGATGATAACCTGGTGTCATGTGACGTCTGAACTTGGCCAAAGAAAAGACAACTCTCTTGAGAAAATGGTGAAAGGGGCCAGAGGCAGAAATAAAAGACAAGTGTAGGGTAGGTGGCATTTCTGCACATGTGGAATGATCACATCTAGAACTGATAGCTGAGTAGAGTAAGACAGTTGATAAAGTTGGTTGCTTTGATTGTAGTGTGGTTGGAAAAATGGACATCCTTTTTGCACTTTGTAACAATAACAAGAGATTACTCAGATGGATTAAAACCTGAGAAAAACCAAATGAACTTTTTTCATTCTGTTCCTAATGACTCTGCACTCTTTTAGATATTTACCTCACAAAGACTATTGCATCCTGGATGCAAAATGACTTTGAAAGTTGAATCAAATTGGAATTAACTTTCATCATAGCACACGCTTTCATTAAATCCAATCACATCCCGTCACTCAGTGAGATAACAGCAAAAGACAGGCTCCAAAAGTGAAAAATGACTTTCTCAGCTCTTAATCACTCATTAACCCCTGAAAACCATCACATTCCTTTATACTCTGAAACCCAATGGGAAAACATTGATTGCCTTGGCCTCAGTGTGATCTCTGAAAGAAAGATCGCCTGTAAACCTCTTTGGTGTAAGAAATAACAGTTCAGCTTTGGTAGTTCTTAATCAAGCCAAGAATTAAACATTTGCATGTGAAATGTTGCATGCAATTGAATTGCACGTGCCATTGACTTTGTGATAACATTTTGCCATGGGAGATTTATCTCCAGTTCATATCCCATAGCAAATAAGGAGAACCCTCAAACAATGAAAACTTCCCCACTTTTACTGTGCCCATTGTACAATACAACAAAAATAAAAATTGCTTAGTCTGGGAAGCAGGATAGAATTCACATTTTCAGGACACAATACATAGTTATGGCCTGTGATGCATTGTTAATGCATGTGTATTCTAACGTTACATGCATTTTACATGAAAGTGCGCTGAGTTTCTGAATATTCAAAATGAACAACCATGTACATTTCTATAGCACCTTGTAATCAAGTATAAACACTCCAAGGCATTTCTAGCACAAATGTATACATGAAAACATAGAAAATAAGTGCAGGTGTAGGCCATTCGACCCTTCGAGCCTGCACCATCGTTCAATATGATCATGGTTGATCATGCAATTTTCTCATCCCATTCCAGCCCTCTCTCCATACCCCTTCATCCCTTTAGCTGCAAAGGCCACATCCAGCTCCCTCTTGATTATATCTAATGAATTGGCCCCAACAGCTTCCTATGGGAGAGAATTCCACAGGCTCACTACTCTCTGAGTGAAGACATTCTTCCTCATCTCAGTCCTGAATGGCTCATCCCTTATTCTTAGACTGTGACCCCTAGTTCTGGACTTCCCCAATATTTGGAAAATTCTATCTGCATCTAGCCTGTCTAGTCCCATCAGGTTTTTATGTGTTTCTATGAGATCCCCCCACTTCTTCTAAATTCCAATGAGTACAAACCCAGTCAATCCAGTCTTTCTTCATATATCAGTCCTGCCATCCTGGGAATCAGTCTGGTGAACCTGTGCTGGATACCCTCAGTAATAAGAATGTCCTTCCTCAGACTAGGAGACTAACACTGCACACAATACTCAAGGTATAGCCTCACCAAGAATCATCAAGCTGCACAGCACTGAAACAGACCCTTCGGTCCAACTGGGCTGAATGAGTTGGAACTTTTCTGTGGTTCTATTATCAGAGGCTTGACACCAAGTCTCATTAGTTGAGATGCTGACTGACTTGCTGTGCTTTTCCAGTGCCACATTCTCGACTCTGATCTCCAGCATCTGCAGTCCTCACTTTCACAAAGTCTCATTAGGAGTCATTCAGATATGCAATCAAAATATGGGTCAAAGAAACAGTTCAAAGGCTGAAAAGAGAGAAGGGAGTGATTAAGGCAGGCATTCCAAAACTTTGGAACTTGGCAGATGGAGATAATGACAGAATGAAGAAAATTGGGCATGTGCAAGAGGCCCTAATGGAAAAGAATTGAGGGTTATACGTAAGTACAGAGATAGGGAGCCATGTAAACAGGGAAGGAATCCGAAACAAGGTTACATCTTTCAAAATCAAGACATTACTAGATAAGTTTAAGAATAAATGGACAGCTATAACTCTGAATGGATTACTGTTAGTTGATACTGATGTGACTGCAGTTAATTTTGTTGCGTGTTTTGTTACTGCAAAACCATGATGGTTTATATTCTCTCTTTCACATTCCAGCATGCTTTAATAAATATCCCTGAATATTAATCACAGCTGTCACCAACAGCTACAGCACTGAGATGATAGTAACGTTGCTGAAATATCTGTATATAGAAATCCAAGCAGTTCCTGTCTTACTTTATGTGTGCATATTCTCCACCTCAATTATTCCTTTACACAAATTGCAATTCAACATTGGGAGCAGTTATTACCATCGTTAACTTTGCCACATTAAGGTGGGGAAGGAAGCTTTACTGTAATCTCACTTTGCTCACTTCCATTGTTCTCCCTCCAGTCACCTTGCCCTAGTTTCAGAAATAAAACTGGAATGCATGACTAGGTAGTGCCAATCAGGTTATGTGAGTCACAATCCTAACCCGATTCACAATAAAATGAGAAGAAAGGTTTTCATTTATATAGCACCTTGCACAATCACCTTTCCTGTATTGTTTGAAGTCATTCTTGCTATTTAGGAAATGCATCAGCCAATTTGAAGACAGCTGCCACAAGCCCATAGGTCAGATCTTGTCCTTCACTTATTGTGACACTTAAATTTTGACACTGATGATGTCAGCAGGCTGTGACTTTGGGCCTATTTGTCAGGCTCAGTCTCACCTTTAGCAGCCTGACATCTATTATGATATTTGCTGTTTGAAGGCTCTGGAATTGAGTTAGTTTTCCTTATATTTCTAACTCTTGCCCTTTGGCCCACTCAGCAAAGTTGGACAATGGTCTCAAAAGGAAGCATTCTATCTGGATGCGATACAACGTGGTAACAGCAAATGCTCTTCCTAAGACAGTAAGAAATTACAGAGAGTCGCGAACACAGCCCAGTCCATCACACAAACCATCCTTCCATCCATTGACTCCATCTATACTTCCCACTGCCTCAGGAAAGCAACCGATGTAATCAAAGTCCGTTCCCACTCGCAGTTATACTCTCTTCCGTCAGGGAGAAGATATAAAAGTTTGTATGAGTAGGTTCGAGAACAGCTTCTTCCCTGCTGATATCAGACTTTTGAATGGACCTCTCAAATATTAGTTCTAATCTCGCTGTCTGCACCTTCTCTGTGGCTATAACACTGTATTCTGAACTCTGTTCTGCTACCCTGATACACTTTGTATGGTATGAACTGCCTATAGAGTGCACAAAACACCACTTTCGCTGTAGCTCATGTAACATGCAACAACAATATATCAATCAAGATGCAGTGCCAATCACTGGGGTCACCAAGTCCTCCTATCTATGGTAATTTTGATTTAGAGATGCCAGTGTTGGACTACGGTGTACAAAGTTAAAAATCACACAACACCAGGCTATAGTCCAACAGGTTTGATTGGAAGCACTAGCTTCAACAGGTGGTAGTGATCCTTCATCAGGCACTACCACCTGGTGTTGTGTGATTTTTAACTATGGTAATTATGAGAAACTATCTACTTCACAATGCAATAGGATAAAGCACTAACAAGAAGAGGAGAACTTTCTTCTCTTGGAGACCAGTGAGTTTGTGGAATTCTTTATTGCCAAAGGTTGACGAAGCTGGGTGGTTTAAGTATATTTAAAGCTGAGATAGATAGATTTTTAATCAGCGAGTAAATCAAAGGTTATCGACAAGATAGGAAAGTGGACTTGTGGATTTTCGGATTAGCCATGATCTCACTGAATTGTGGAGCAGACTCGATGGGCTGGATGCCGACTTCTGCTCCCATATCTTATGTTCTCCCGAGGCTCTTGCCTGGCGTAGGATGCAGTTTGCTGAAATGCATGAGAATAAGTTGCCATCTAATGAGGTATTCTCCACAGCAATGCTGCGACCAACCAGAGTCCACTTGCCAATCAATCAATGCGGTCTTCTCACATCACATAAAGTGCCATTTTCCCTCATTTTGTTACTCCTCTGAATTGTTCTAATCAGTGCAGGATGAGAAACTTTAGTAAAATGTGAATCAGAACAAGAAATTGCTAGAAAAGCTCAGCAGGTCTGACAGCATCTGTGGACAGGAAGCAGAGCTAATGTTTCAGGTCCAAACTGTTCGTGGGCGGCACGGTGGCACAGTGGTTAGCACTGCTGCCTCACGGCGCCAGAGACCCGGGTTCAATTCCTGCCTCAGGTGACTGACTGTGTGGTGAATTGGCCATGCTAAATTGCCCACAGTGTTAGGTAAGGGGTAAATGTAGGGGTATGGGTGGGTTGCGCTTCGGCGGGTCGGTGTGGACTTGTTGGGCTGAAGGGCCTGTTTCCACACTTAAGTAATCTAATGATTGAGGGTCACTGGAGCCTGAAACGTTAACTCTGCTTTCTCTTCACAGATGCTGTCAGCCCTTCTGAGTTTTTCCAGCAATTTCTGGTTTTCTTTCTGATTTCCAGCATCCGTAGTTCTTTCGGTTTTTTTTGTTCAGTAAAATGTGTCCTTTCTCAACCACACTCGCTGCCCTATCAATGTTGTACTTACAACGACATTGTTTAATTAGGTATAATTCCCCTCCAAGCATCACAGTTCCCCTCCAAGCACTTCACCATCCTGACTTGGAAATGCATCCCCATTCCTTCAGTGTCGGTGGATCAAAATCCTGGAATTCTCTCCCTGATGGCATCATTTGTGTCTCGACAGTGCATGGACAATTGCAGTTCAAGAAAGCAGCTCTCCACCACCAATAAATGCAGGCCCAGCCAGAGAGCCAACACCCATGATTCACTTTGAAACTAAACATCAGAGAGAACATTTTGAATCAAAAAAATGTTATAAACCAATCGGAACATTTTTTCCACTTCTGCATCCCAGCCCGGAGACAGGGTCACAAAGTGTGGTGAGGAGATTCTCTAGATGTGGTCCCAGAAAACGTTTTGTGCGGAGACTGCAAAAGTTGATGTTGCAGGTAAAACAGAGAATGTTGAGGAGAGATGATCAGAATAGTACGGATACGGAGACGTCGGTGAGGCAGGAGAGTCAATAAGCAGAGGTGGTCCATCATTGGCAAATCATTCCAGTTGGTGTATGAGGCAAGACTCCATTCTCTGCGGATTGATTTTTTTCCCTTTATTCATTCACGGGATGAGGGTGTCGCTGACCAGGCAGCATTTATTAGGCGAAAGTGAGGGCTGCACATGCTGGAGATCAGAATCGAGATTAGAGTGGTGCTGGGACTCCTGATGAAGGGCTTTTGCCCGAAACATCAATTCTCCTGCTCCTCGGATGCTGCTTGACCCTGCTGTGCTTTTCCAGCACCACTCTAATCTTGAGGCAACATTTATTGCCCATCCCTATTTACCAAGAAGGCAGTTAAATGTCAACTACATCGCTGTGGGTCTGGAGTCACATGTAGGCCAGACCAGGTAAAGATGGCAGTTTCCTTCACAGAAGGGTATTAGTGAACTAGATTTTTTTTTTCCAAAAAACGACAATGGATTTGTGGTCATCTTAAATTCTTGATTGCAAATTTTTATTGAATTCAAATTACACCATCTGCCCTGGTAGGATTTGAGCCCAGGTCCCCAGAACATTACCTGGATTACTGGATTAACAGTCCAGAGATAATACCACTAGGTCATTGCCTGCTTCAGAATAGTCTCAGTTGGCTGGCCGGCTGGTTTGTAACACAGACTGATGCTAATTGTTTGAGTTATAGCAGCTGAGATCACCACGAAGGCTTTACCCTCTCAACCACATCCCTCGTGTGAAGAGTGGTGACCCTCAGGTTAAACACCTCTCTCTCCAGAGAGAAGAACCCTATATTCCTCATGGCAACTTTCACTCTGTGAACTGGAATGTCCTCCCTGAATTGATGAGGGAAGAAACTTCAATAGGAAGCACCGAGACATACAACACAGGAGCAGCAATAGGCCGTTCAGCACTTGTTATTATTCATTCCAAGGAGGGTATCACTGGCTAGACCAGCATTTATTGCCCATCCCTAATTGCCCAGAAGGTAGTGAGGAGGCAACCACATTGCTGTGGGTCTGGAGTCACATGTAGGTCAGACAAGGTAGGGACGACAGTTTCCTTCGCTAAAGGACATTAATGAACAAGGTGGGTTTTTCCCAACAATGGATTCATGGTCAGCATTAGACTCTTACTTCTGGAGTTCATTGAATTCAAAGTACACCATCTGCCATGGCAGGATTTGAACTGAGGTCTCCAGAATATTACCTGGGCCACTGGATTAACAGACTCGTGAGAACGCCACTAGACCATCACCTCCCCCTCAGCCTTTCAGCCTGCTCTGCCTTTCAATATGGTCATGGTTGATCCTCACATTCTCCTCACAATCTTTGATCCTTTAGCCCTGAGAACTATATCTATTCCCCTTCTTGAAATGAAAATCAATGTTTTGGCCTCAACGGCTTTCTGAGGCAGAGAATTCCACAGCCTCTCCATACTCTCTGGGTGAAGACATTTCTCCTCATCTCAGTCCTAAATGTGTTAACTCTTGTCCTCAGACTGCGGTCCCTGGTTCTGGTCATCATGAACACTGCATTTATCTTGTCTAGTTCTGTTCAAATTTTATAGGTTTCTATGAGATTCCCTGAATCTTCTAAATCCAGTGAATACAGCCCAAACTGAACTAGTGTCTTCCTTGCCATCCTCTGAATCAGGAAATAAAACACTTATCCTTAAAATAAAAGGTATGGATTGTGGATCAATTCGAAATGTTTGACAAAATAAGCCAACATAACATGAAGAAAGATGTTTTCATGCAGCGAGTGGTTAAATTCCAGAATGAAGGTGTGGTGGAGGTACCTTCAATTGAGATGTCCAAAATAAAGTTAGATGGTTATATGAGAAAGCAAGAATGAGGCAGGCTACAGGCAGAGGGCAGCAGAATGACACAAAGCAAAGTGCTCATATGGAGAGCTAGTATAGATAGGATGGGCCAAATGGCTTTCTCTTGCACTGGAATGATTCAGTGATTCTGTGAATGGGACACAAAGCGAAGTCCTCGTTGGAGAGCTATTACAGATATGATGGGCCAAATGGCTTCCTTCTGCACTGGAATGATTTTGCGAATGGGGTAGTTCCTTGAAGGGGTTGAATGGCCTGCATCAGAGCTGTGTGATTCCACGATTCTCTCTTGAGAGCTTTGATTTGACGTGACTCAATGAGTAAATTTATCAAGTGCAATAAAGACACATAAACCACAGTATTTTTTTCTGCACGCCTTGAACAGCTTGCGACACAGATGGCTGAAGTAAATTGGAGCATGACTCAGTGGGACAATAACAGTAGGGACAGAGATTATGTGTGAATTATATCATACTAAGGAGAGGCTTAGCTGTTGCTTTCAAACTCAAAAAGAACCACAAAATGGAATAACTTGATGAATGATAATTGTCTGCATTAACAAGCAGGAAATCTGGGGGGGATCTTGAAGATGATATTTTCATGTTAAACAATAAAGCAGACGCAAGACACATTGAACAACATTCTCTGCCAGAGAGAAGTCATTTCAATCCTTGGATCATAGTGTGAGTTGTTAACCAGTCTCACAGAAACAGGCAGCTCGCTTCCACTGCTGTTGGGCAGTGGTCCTGAGAGGTAAACATGTTGCCGTATTTGTTTCATTCACTTGTGGGACCTGGGTGTCGCTGGCTGGGACAGAATTTATTGCCCGTCCCCAGTTGCCCCTTGAGAAAGTGGTGGGGAGCTGCCTTCTTGAATCGTTGCAGTCCACCTGCTATGGGTAGACCCACAAAGCCATTATGGAGGGAATTCCAGGATTTTGACCCCATGACAGTGAAGGAACGGTGCTGTATTTCCAAATCGGGGTGGTGAGCGGCTTGGAGGCCATGGAGGCACTAGTCCATCGGGGGTCCCATGGGAATTCAAGGGCATTCTCATGTATCTGCTGTCCTTGTCCTTCTAGATGGAAATGGTCAGGGGTTTGGAAGCTGCTATCTTAGGACCTTTGGTGAATTAATATATAAAACATAGAACGTAGAACAGTACAGCACAATACAGACCCAAATGTTGAGCATTTGTCTTAAGCTAAGATCAACCTAACCTACACACTTCTCAATTTCCTGCCGTCCATGTGCTTGTCCAGCAGCTTGAATCTCCCTAATGTCTCTGATTCTACTACCATCACTGGCAATGCGTTCCATGCACCTACCTAAAGAACATACCTCTGACATCTCCCTTGTACCTTCCTTATATCACCTTAAAAGTATGACCCCTTACGATATGGTGACAAATTTACAGTTGCTCCATGTGCTTACACAGTAAACACACAGCCAACGGATAAGCAGCCTTGTTTTGATCTCCACATTACAGAAGCCTGAACACACACACCAGTAGTTTCAGAGACAGCTTCTTCCTGGCCATTGTTAGACTATTGAATGGACCCTTTAGCCTCAAACAATGCAGATTTTCTCTTCTATGCCCTGTGCAATGTTGCTGAACCTCTCCAGCTAAATCTTTAGTACTGTACATCCTTGCTTACTATGATCTGCCTGTACTGCTCATAAAGAAAGCTTTTCTCTGTACTTCAGTACAAGTGACAATCAATCAATAAAGTCCATGGAGGTACTAGTCCATCAGGGGTCCCATAGGAGTAAGTAAAGGGCAGTCTTTTGTACCAGTCCAGTCATGGCCAGGCATCCAGGTGGGCTTTATTGTGTCTGAAGTCTGGAGAGTGGGTCACCTTCAATCCCATGGCTCCATAGTGGCCAGCTTTGGTGGGGGTGGGGGAGGTGGGGGTGGCGGTGGTTAGGGCTAACACAGTCAGGGAGATGGATGGGCAGCAGTCAGGGGTCTGGGCATGCCTCACTTGGTGGTGGCCGGGGGGTTGCAGGCTGCCTGGAGAGGTCAGTAAAGGAATGGTCGGGGGTGGAGAAGGGGAAGATGACACTTGGTCAGGTCAGTCTAAAGAAAGGAAAGGGCAAATGGGAAGGTGAAGGGGAGGGACTGGGGGCCAGGGGTGCAGGATTGAACCGTCGGGTTCACTTTGTCACAGGGGCATCTGGGCACTGGGGAAAAGGGAGAGGACAGTAGTGAAAGGTGTGGCAGGATCTGCCAAAGGGGTTTACAGTAAGGCATGGCTGGGAAGAAGACCTCTTTTTATTATTTACTCATGTGATGTTGGGCATATGTGGCTAGGCCAGCATTTCTTGCCCATTCTTAATTGCCCAGAGGGCAGTTGAGAGTCAACCACATTGCTGTGGGTCTGGAGTCACTTGTAGGTCAGACCAGGTGAGGATGGCAGTTTTCTTTCCTAAAGGACATTAGTGAACCAGATGGGTTTTTTCCAAAAATTGACAATGGGTTAGTGATATTATTAGTTAATTCCAGATTTTTTTATTGAATTCAATTTGGAATTTTAACCCAGGTTCCCAGATCATTAGCTGAGTTTCTGAATTAGTAATATAGCAACAATACCACTAAGCCATCCTCCCTCCCGATAGGAAGGCCTGGGAGGTGTGGGGGGGTGGGGGTGGAGTGTGGGACCTTCCGTAGTCGGGAATGGTTTGATTTTGACAGGGGTCAGTGAATGACCACCCAGCAAGGTCATCTCATATGCCAGGGGCTGGATTGCAAAGGGGCAGGACATGTGTCATCAGCATTAAAAAATCATGGTGGAGTGAGAGAAAACTCTTTCTCACGCAGAGAGCGACTTGTACTCTGGAATGCACTGCATTAATATGTGATGGAGGCGGCTTCCACTGAGGCATTCAAGAGGCAATTGGATTATGATCTGAAAAGGACCAATTTGCAGGATCATGGGAAGATGGAGTTGCTCATGCGGAGAGCCAGTGCAGGCAATGATGGGTGCAACAGCTTCCTGCTGTGCCGTTGCTGGTCTCTGATTCTATCCTGGAAGCCACTGAACAGTGATACTTGGACCTGTGTGGGATAGTGAAAGGGCTGTCATGCTCAGGAATGTGGTGGTGAGAGATGAAGCTACACTGGATTGATACTAAGGAGGAATCAGCTCATGACAACAGGGCAGTGTGAGTTGGGCCCTCAGTCAGGAGTGTTGGAGAAACGTTTTGGCACTGAGCCTCAGCTGTTGTTGGATAATCGAGTACAGTGTTGTTCAGGGAGCTTGGTCAATAGGGTACACTTTAATGAGGAAATGACAAAGGGATTGTGGGGAAGAAACCAGAGAATGGACACATTGGGTTGACTCACCTTGTAGACCTCAAGAGAGAAGATCAGCACATGACTACTTTTTCACGGCTTACCCTTCGAATAAGGCAGAGGTTCAGAAAGGAAATGGCCTTGATCGCTGTTGGCCCAGCTTCTGGTGTCAGACCTGAACTGCCCAAGAGAATAGGAGGTCAGTCAAGTCAGAGGGCTGGAGGAGAGTATTCAAGTGCTTTAATCTTGTTAGAGCACTCTCTAAGGGAAGTCTTCAGCATGGTGACAAGGACTGATGCCTGAGAGCTGTTCAAAAACAGGATGAAGGATTTCGATGTTCTCTCTCTCTGAAAGGTGATGCCCAGTAATTGCAGTGCACTGTTGCAATGGGGTACATTCCTCTCTCGTGTGTTGTTGGTGAAAGAAATGATCAGTTAACTCAGAAGGAGAGCCTCCAATCAAGTGGGACTGTTTTATCCTGGATGGCTTTCAACTTTTTGACTATTGTCAGAGCTGTACCCACCCAGGGCAGTAGGGAATATTCCATCACATTCATGAGTTGTATCTGATGGAAGGGCCAGGAGGCGCACTTGCCAGAAAGTGTTACCTGCCAGAAAATTCCCAGGCCCTGACTTTATTCTTTCCATGGGATGTTGCTGTTGATCTGCTCAACTTGCATTTATTGTCCATCTTGTAACCCAGTCCAGTTAGACCTCCCGCTCAGTATTTATGGTAGGACACTCAGTGACAGCAATGCTATTGAACCTAGAGGGGAAATCATAGATTCCCTACAGTGTTGAAGAAGGCCTGTCAGGCAGGGAGGAAAGGGTCGTGCGAGGGAGCCGTGGTTTAATAAGGAATTGGAATCCCTTGTTAAATGTAAGAGGGCGGCCTATCTTAAGATGAGACGTGAAGGTTCAATTGGGGCGATTGAGAGTTATAGGGTAGCCAGGAAGGACCTGAAGAGAGAGCTAAGAGCAGCAAGGAGGGGACATGAAAGGTCCTTAGTCGGTAGGATTAGGGAAAACCCTAAGGCTTTCTATAGGTATGTTAGGAATAAAAGAATGACTAGGGTAGGAATAGGTCCAGTCAAGGATAGTAGTGGGAAGTTGCGTGTGGAGGCGGAAGAGATTGGGGAGACACTGAATGAATACTTTTCTTCAGTATTTACTCAGGAACAGGGCATTGTCGTCGATGTGAATACTGAGTCACAAATAAGTAGAATGGATGGCTTTGAGGTATGTAGAGAAGAGGTATTGGAAATCCTGGAAAAGGTGAAAATAGATAAGTCCCCTGGGCCTGATGGCATTTATCCTAGGATTCTCTGGGAAGCAAGGGAGGAGATTGCAGAGCCATTGGCCTTGATCTTTATG
>NC_057713.1:9429773-9469981 GCF_004010195.1 Chiloscyllium plagiosum
AGGGAGGATGTGGAGGCACTGGAACGGGTGCAGAGGAGGTTTACCAGGATGTTGCCTGGTATGGAAGGAAGATCGTATGCGGAAAGACTGAGACACTTGGGGCTGTTTTCATTAGAGAAAAGAAGGTTTAGGGGTGACTTGATTGAGGTGTACAAGATGATTAGGGGGTTAGATAGGGTTGACAGTTGAACCTTTTCCCGCGTATGGAGTCGGGTATTACAAGGGGGCATAGCTTTAAATTAAGGGGGGGTAGATATAGGACTGAAGTTAGGGGTAGGTTCTTCACTCAGCGAGTCGTAAGTTCATGGAATGCCCTGCCAGTAGCAGTGGTGGACTCTCCCTCTTTATGGGCATTTAAGCGGGCATTGGATAGGTATATGGAGGATAGTGGGTTAGTATAGGTTAGGTGGGCTTGGATCGGCGCAACATCGAGGGCCAAAGGGCCTGTACTGCGCTGTATTCTTCTATGTTCTATGTTCTATGTTTTAAGGCCATTTAGCCCATTAAGTTGAATTGAATCGAGTTAGCTTTATTGTCACGTGGCCTCATGAAAAGTTCACGAGCCTCCACTTTGGCGCCGTCTTAGGTACGAAGGTACCTATGCATGGAATCTTATTGCAAGGCAAAAAAATAAAGAAAATAACATTAAAAAGTTCAACATTACAGTCCTTCTTATTAAAAAATAGGAAAGCAAAGAGCATCCCACCCTTTCCCAACAATACCCATGGCCATTCTACATAACTTGCAGTTGAGACTTCAGGAGCACCCAGAAGGAGCCCATGCAGACACCCACCTGAGATGAGAATTGAATCAAGATCCCCACACTTATTAGACAGCAGTGCTAACCACTGTACCACACAATGCTAGGCAGGGGTTTTATTCTCACTTCTTTGAGGTGTTGATTGCCAGGCTGGTGTGTGGTACCAATATTGCTTATTTCTCAGCCACTTGCTGTGGTGTAATGGTTACATCAGTGAGCCAGCCATTCAGAACTCTAGGTGAACAATGTAGAGGAGGTTTTCAAATCCCATGAATGCTGGTGGGGAAATTTCAATTCCACAGCAATATGGAATATACTGACTGGTCTGCTGTGCTTTGCCAGCACCACACTTTTCAAATATGGAATAGTAGCTCACTTAGTGATAACTGGCCTTTTCAAAATCATTAACCCATTATGACACTTCCTTTAGGGAAGGAAATCTGCCATCCTTACGTGGTCTGGCTGACATGTGACTCCAGCAATATGGTTCACTCTTAACTACCCCCTGGGCAATAAATACTGTCCAAGCCTGTAATACCCACATCCCATGATAGGACAGCCAAAAACCGAATGTTTCTTGGTCTTGCTGCATGTCAGTTGATAGACAAAGGTTCTCATAATAAATGTAACATGGAATGAATGAAAGACAATTGCCCTGACAAAAAAAAAACATTTTTCGATGGTGCATACTCCATTCACTGGCTCCATGTAATTAGAGATCGTCAATTTATAAGTTATTCTTTTAATTTTTTCACTTGTTGAAACAGAACGCAGTGAAGTTGAACCTTAGTGCTGTGTTGTCTTTGGAAAAATAAAGTGTTGCAAGATCTGGAAAGAGCTAAACAAAGCATAAAATATTCAAAGTTTTATCAAGTGTCAACGGGATTATTTTGTGGTCAATAGTCATTTAGAAGAAGCATATATATCAGCAGATGTTAGAGAATAACTTGTTTGGATGGTTAATTCAATGCTTATCTGCAAGTTGCGATTTATTCACATAGAGACATAGAGCCATAGAGATGTACAGCACAGAAACAGACACTTTGGTCCAACCTGTCCTTGCCGACCAGATATCCCAACCCAATTTACTCCCACCTCCCAGGACCCGGCCCATCTCCCTCCAAATCCTTCCTATTCATATACCCATCCAGATGGCTTTTAAAAATTGCAATTGCACTAGCCTCCACCACTTCCTCATGCAGCTCATTCCATACACGTACCACCCTCTGTGTGAAAAAGTTTCCCCATAGGTCCCTTTTATATCTTTTCCCTTTCACCCTAAACCTATGCCCTATAGTTTGAGACTGTCCCACCCAGGGAAGAGACTTTGTCCCTTTATTCTATCCATGCCCCTCATAATTTTGGGAAACTCTATAAGGTCACCCCTCAGCCTCTGACACTCCAGGGAAAACAGCCCCAGCCTATTCAACCTCTCCCTATAGCTCAAATCCTCCAACCCTTGCAACATCCTTGTAAATCTTTTCCAAACCCTTTCAAGTTTCACAACATCCTTCTGATAGGAAGGAGACCAGAATTGCATGCAATAGGAAGGAGACCAGAATTGCATTGGCCTAACCAATGTCCTGTACAGCTGCAACATGACGTCCCAACTCCGGTACTCAATACTCTGACCAATACAGGAAAGCATACCAAATGCCTTCTTCACTATCCTATCTACCTACGACTCCACTTTCAAGGAGCTATGAATCTGCACTCCAAGGTCTCTTTGTTCAGCAACACTCACTAGGACCTTACCATTAAGTGTATAAGCCCTGCTAAGATTTGCTTTCTCAAAATGCAGCACCTCACATTTATCTAAATTAAACTCAATCGGCCACTTCTCAGCCCATTGGCCCATCTGATCAAGATCCCATTGTAATCTGAGGTAACCTTCTTTGCTGTCCACCACATCTCCAATTCTGGTGCCATCTGCAAACTATATCTCTTATGCTCACATCCAAATCATTTATATAAATGACAAAAAGTAGTGGACTCAGCACTGAACCTTGTGCACTCCACTGGTCACAGGCCTCCAGTCTGTAAAACAACCCTCCACCATCACCCTCCGTCTTCTACTTTTACGAAGTTCTGTATCAAAATGGCCAGTTCTCCCTGTCTTCCATGAGATCTAACCTTACTAACCAGTCTCCCATGGAGAACTTTGTCAAACACCTTACTGAAATCCATATAGTTCATATCACATCACCCTCATCAATCCTCTTTGTTACTTCAAAAAATCTCAATCAAGTTTGTCAGACATGATTTCCCATGTACAAAGCCACGTAGACTATTCCTAATCAGTCCTTGCCATTCCAAATACATGTATATCCTGTCCCTCAGGATTCCCTCCAACAACTTATCCATCATTGGTCTATTGTTCCCTGGCTTGTCCTTACCACCTTTCTTAAATAATGGCACCATGCCAATCAACCTCCAGCCTTCTAGCACCTCACTTGTATCAATGATACAAATATCTCAGCAAGGGGCCTAGCAACCACTTCCCTAGCTTCCCATAGAGTTCTAGAGCACACCTGATCCGGTCCTGGGAATTTATCCACTTTTATGTGTTTCAAGACATCCAACACTTCCTCCTCTGTAATATGGACATTTTTCAAGATGTCACCATCTATTTTCCCCCATTCTATATCTTCCATGTCCTTTTCCATAGTAAACACCTATGCAAAATACTCCTTTAGTATCTCCCCTATCTCCTGCGCCTCCACACAAAGGCCACCTTGCCGATCTTTGAGGGGCCCTATTCTCTTCCCTAGTTCCCCTTTTGTCCTTAATGTATTTGTAAAAACCCTTTGGATTCTCCTTAACTCCTCTTCTCTCTACAAAGATCTCAGTGAGTCTCTCTCTCTCACTGCAACCCCCAGGTCATCTTCTCTGCCCTGAAGCTCTTCAACCATGTCCTGAAACAGACTCGACTTCACCAGTTTCTTCATTTCCCCTCCCTCCAGTTACAACTTTCCAGCTCAGCACCATCGTCATGACCTGTCTTCCCTGCCAATCTTCCTTCCCACCTATCTGCTCCACCCTTCTCTCCAACCTATCACATTTATCCCCACTTCCATCTACCTATTGCACTCTGAGCTACCTTCTCCCTAGCCCCATCCCCTCCCATTTATCTCTCCACCCTGGAGGCTCCCAGCTTCATTCCTGATGAAGGGTTCCTGCCTGAAACATCGATTTTCCTGCTCCTCGGATGCTGCCTGACCTGCTGTGTTTTTCCAGCACCACTCTAATCTTGACTCTGATCTCTAGCATCTGCAGTCCTCACTTTCGCCTTTTGAAAGTTCTTGCCTAATACTGCCAAATTTAGCCTTCCTCCAATTTAGAACTTCAACTTTTAGGTCTGGTCTATCCTTTTCCATCACTATTTTAAAATTAACAGAATTATCTGTTTGTCTATTGGCCAATCCTAAACTATTATCAATTTAATGTTAGTTTCATCACTTAATCTGGGGATCTCCATATTAAGGTAACTGTGTTCACATATTAAAATAGAAGAGATGATTGTAGCTGTATTCCAGTTGCCCCTGGAAAGGCACGCTCAATTAAGGTGAATGTGAGAGAATTAGCCAAGGACACACAGCGATACACATTTCGGAGGGAGATGCCCTGGAAGGCCTCAACATTGACCACATGTGGTTCCATGGCATTAGGTCATAGAAGGGTGAGGAAACCTCCTGCTGATTACCTTTTATAGCTCCCCCTCAGCTGATGGGTTATTGTTGAACAACACATGGAGGAAGCACTGAGGGTGGCACAGACACAGAATGTACCCAGGATGGGTGAAGTCAACGTCCATTCCCAGGAGTGGCTCGGCAGTACCAGGATTGACAGCTCTGTTTGAGTCCTAAAGGGCTGAACTATTAGACTGGGTCTTTGGCAGGAGGTGAAAACATACTTGACATCATCGTATTAAATCTCTCTGTTGGAGATGCATAGATCCGCCACCATATTGGCAAGAATGAGCACTTTAAAATGAGCACTTTCAGAAAAAGAAGATAAAATAAAGAGTCATAGAGTCATACAATATGGAAACAGACCCTTCAGTCCAACTAGTTCATGCCAACTAAATATCCCAAACTAAACTAGTCCCACTTGCTTGCATTTGGACCATATCCCTCTAAACCTTTCCTATTCAGATATCTGTCCAAATGTCGTTTGAATGTTGTAACTGTACCTACATCTATTAGTTCTTCTGGCGGTTTATTCCACATACGTACCCACTGTCTGCGTGAACACATTACTCCTCAGGTCCCCTTGAAACTTCCTCCTCTCACCTTAAAAATATATCCTCTAATTTTGAACTTGCTCACCCAAGCAAAAAGACCTTTGTTATTCACTTTATCTATGTTCTTCATGATTTTATAAACCTCTACAAAGGTCACCTGTCAACTCCCGTGAAAAAGGTCCCAACCTATCCAGCCTCTCCCTTTAACTCAAACCCTGCAGTCCCATAAACATTCTAGTAAATGTTTTCTGAACATTCTCCAATCTAATAATATTCTTCCTGTAGCAGGGTGACCAGAAAAGCACACAGTACTCCAAAAGTGTCCTCACCAACGTCCTGTACAACCTCAACATGATGTCCCAACTCAGATAGGCAACACTCTGAGCAGTGAAGCCAAGCATGCTAACTGTCTTCTTAACTGCCTTGTCTACATGCACTACAACTTTCAGAGAACTGTGTACCTGAACCTTTAGGTCTCTTTGTTTGACAATACTATCCAGGGCTCCACCATTAGCTGCGAAAGCTCTGCCCTTGTTTGTTTTACCAAAATGCAATACCTCACATTTACTCAAATTAAACTCTATCACTCTTCAGCCTATTAGCCAAATTGATCAAATTCCCTTTGTAATCTTAGATAACCTTCTTCACTGTCCAATTTTGGTGTCATCCGCAAACTTGCTAAGCATGCCTCCTAAATTCTCAGCCAAATTGTTTATGTAAATGACAAATAAAAGTGGACCCAGCATCGAGGTCTGCAGAACACCACTGGTCACAGGGTCTCCAGTCCCAAAAACATCCTTCCACCACACCCTCTGTCTCCTATTGTCAAGCCAATATTGTATCCCAACTGGCAAGCTCTCCTTGAAACCCATGTGATCTAACTTTACTAATTAGTCTTCCACGTGGACCCTTGTCGAAGGCTTTACTAAAGTCCAAGTAAACAATGCCTATTGCTCTGCCCTCATTAACCTTTTTGGTTACTTCCATGAAAAACTCAATCAAGTTAGTGAGCTATGATTTCCCACACACAACGTCATGCTGACTATCCCTAATTAGCCTTGCCTCTCCGAATTCATGTAAATCCTGTCCCTCAGAACCCCCTCCAACAAATTACCCAGCACTGACATCAGACTTATCGGTCTCTAATTTCAGGCTTTTCCTTCTGGCATTTATTAAATAAAGACACAACATTAGCAACCCTCCAGTCCTCCAGCACCTCACCCATGGCTGCAGATGATACACATATTTCTGCTAGGCACTCTGCAATTTCTTCCTTAACTTCCCACAAAGTCCTGGGATATATTTGATGAAATCCTGGAGACTTACCCGCCTTTACGGTTGTTAAGACCTCCAGCACCACCTCTCCTGTGATGTGAATTACTTTCAACATTTCCCTGAGTTGCCTGTCCTCTATGTCTTTCTCCACAGTAAATACTGATGCAAAACATTCATTTAGCTCTCTCTTGTCTCCTGTGGTTCCACACACAGACGACCTTGTTGACCTTTATGGGGTCAATAGACAATAGGTGGAGGAGTAGGTCATTTGGCCCTTCCAGCCAGCACCACCATTCATTATGATCATAACTGATCATCCACAATCAGAATCCTGTTCCTGCCTTATCCCCTAACCCTTGGGTCCTATTCTCTCCCTAATCTTGATGGCTGTGTGAGAGGGCAGGTATATACACTTACATTGAATTTACACCATTCAAATCAAAATGTCCGTGTTGGTGTTTATACTCCACAAGAATGCAGTGCCAATTACCGTTCCCCCTCCAACATTGCTGCTGTACATGTATATTCAATGTATTGCACATTTACATATTTTTATACAAGCTTGAGTACACGTAGTATTGAGTATGAATCAGGGCTGTTTCTCATTGTGTATGTTTGGATTGATCTAGCCTGGAGGAGCATCATTTTCAATCAATTGCCTGGATAACTACTTCAGTTCACTCTCCCCTCCCTGCTCTCTGTTTTTTGTTTGATTGCTGTCCATCCAGCCTCCTGCCTCACGACTCCCTGCAGCTCCTCTGATTTTCATTGTGAGTTTGCTATTATTGAAGGCTTTTTGAAGAAGTGCAGGACGAGAATAGAGTGATGCATCTATTGTGCTGTGAAAGGAATGTAGGTTCTGAGCTCTGAGGAGGTGAGGTTTGATGATAGATATAGAATGTACATCAGATAAGGCTGAATGCGAAACTATCGGATATGATGAATAAACACAGGAGACGGCTGAACCTGGGGGATCCCTTTCAACAAAGAGAGAACATCAAAGGATGAGTCACTAACTAGATCAGCTAGACAGGGCATGACAGCATTTTGAATAAAGCTTCAGCATAGGAGCATGAAGCAGTAATTTGATGGCAATAATTATGGTATCAGACTTTGTGGAAGGCTTCAGAAATGTTTAAGTCTTCACAAATGCCAGGAATAAAGTCACTATGACTCTATGACAAGCTTCCAGACATTTGTAACAACAACACCCGTCTCTGAGATGATATTAAAAGTCACATTGAGCAGAAAGATGATTCCCACTTTTTGGAAAATGGATAATTTAAAACATTTCGCTCAATGCCAGGATTAACTGTTCCTCAGCCACGTTCAACTCTGAGTGGAATGGATCACATCAAGACTGGATTCAAATCTCATTTCGGGAAAGGTGAAGGAAAAATTGAGGCTGATCAGTCCTCAGCGAGTGATGCATTATTGGAGGTGTTAACTTTTATGGAAAGTGAGTCCATGCCTACTCTGTCAGGTTGATGTCATAGAGTCTTACAGCACGGAAACAGACCCTTCGGTCCAACCAGTCCATGCTGACCATAATCCCAAACCAGACCCCCTCCTGCTCCTGGCCCATATCCATTCTTTGTTCAAGTACTTATCCAAATGTCCAGTGAATTTTGGAAAATTACTGCCAGGTCACACATCAGCCTCTGATGCTCCAGGGAAAACAGCCCCAGTCTATTCAGCCTCTCCCGATAGCTCAAGCCCTCCTCACCTGGCAACATCCTTGTAAATCTTTTCTGAATGATTTCAAATTTGACAACATCCTATCTTTCAATACCTCAGCATTTATTCCACTAGGAACGATTGATCAGGTCTGTGTTAGAATCAGTCAAAAGAACTTTTCCTCGAAAGACTGTGTCACCAGCAGAACCTCAGATTGCCTACTGAGTCTAAATTGGTTGAATCTTCCGAGGACTATTCTGTCAAACAACATTCCAGGACTATGCAGGAACACCCACAATAAGTTGACTTGGGGAACACAGGGGACACATATGTAATGTTTTTGGCCATTGATTTTAATGATTGGAAAATTCTGGGCTACAATCTTTGGTTTTCAAAAGTTCCCCTTTGTGATGGAGACCTAGTAGATGAAATCACTCCATATTTTTCTGTTCCATTTATGAAATTTGAGCTGATGCTCTGGCCCTTCAAATTTGATCTTTCCCTAGTTGCTCTTTGCTCTTTTTGTACCTGTATAATCCCTTTGGATTAACCTATCTACCAAGGCTACCTCATGTCCTATTTTTGCCCTCTGGTTTCTCTCTTAAGAATGCCCCTACATCCCTTATACCCTTCAAAAGATTCACTTGATCCCAGTTGTTTGTAGTTGATGTATGCCTCCTTCTTATTCTTGACAAGAGCCTCAATATCTTTATTCAGCCATTGTTCCCTACTCTGACCAGCCTTACCCTTCACTCTAACAGGAACATAATGTCTCTGAACTCTCATTATCTCACTTTTGAAACCTCCCACTTGCCTGTTGTCCCTTTATCTGCGAATAGTCTGCTCCAATTGACTTTCAAAAAATTCCTGTCTAATGTTGTTAAGATTTGCCTTACTCCAGTTAAGAACTTTAGCTTTTGTACAAGGGCTATCCTTTTCCATAACTATTTTACAACTAATTGAATTATGATCACGGGTCCCTCAGGGTGTACTATCTACAAGATGCATTGCAGAAATTCACCAAAGATCCTTAGATACCACCTTCCAAACCCACAACAACTCCAAACCAGAAGGACAAGGGCAGCAGGTACACGGGAACACCACCACTAGCAAGTTCCCCTCCAAGCCACTCACCAACCTGACTTGGAAATATACCACCATTCCTTCACTGTCATTGGTCAAAATCCCTACTGGCATTGTGGGCCAACCCACAGCAAGAGGACTGCAGCAATTCAGTCACTTGCCCTGCCTTATTTCCAAAGAGAAGGGCATGTTTTACTCCTTCACTTGTAGCTACATTTCCACATTAATAAAGAAAATTTTCTTGAGCACATTTAACAAATTCCTCACCATTGAAACCTTTAACAATATGGCAGTCCCAGTCTGTGTTTGGAAAGTTAAAATTCCCTACTATTGCAACCCTATTATTCCTACAGAAATCTGAGATTTTTTTTAATCATTTGTGTGATTTGGGCATCTCTGGCTGGGCCAGCATTGAGCATCGCTGGCTGGGCCAGCATTAATAGCCCATCCCTATTTGCCCTTGGGAAGGTGGTGGGGAGCTACCTTCTTGAACTGCTGCAGTCCTCTTGCTGTGGGTTGGCCCACAATGCCAGTAGGGATTTTGACCAATGACAGTGAAGGAATGGCGGTATATTTCCAAGTCAGGTTGGTGAGTGGCTTGGAGGGGAACTTGCTGGTGGTGGTGTTCCCGTGTACCTGCTGCCCTTGTCCTTCTGGTTTGGAGTTGTTGTGGGTTTGGAAGGTGCTATCTAAGGATCTTTGGTGAATTTCTGCAATGCATCTTGTAGATAGTACACCCTGCTGCTACTGAGTGTGGCTGGTGGAGGGATTGAGCGTTTGTAGATGTGGTGCCAATCAAGCAGGTTGCTTTGTCCTGAATGGTGTCAAGCTTTGCATATGTCTTTACATACTTGTTCCTTAGGTTGCAATCTCCTAATTATGAGACAGCCATATGTCAGTTACAATCAGTTATTGTCCCTGTGCAATGCTTGGGTGGGATTATACTTTGTGATTGAACAAGTGTATGAACAAGAGTGGCCGAATTGGCCCTTCAAGCTGGCTCCCACTTTCACTGAGATCATGGCTGATCTGATTTTAGTTTCAATTCTACATTCCTGCGTATCTCTAATAATCTTTCATCCCCTTGGTAACAAAGAATCTATCAACCTTGGTGGAAAAAACATTTAAATATTCTGTCTTTTGAGGAAGGGAATTCTGAAGACTTACTGAGAGAAAAAAATGTTTCCTCTTGTTATGACATGGTGGTGAACCCCTCTGTTAATAAAACCAAACACCCAGAAAGCCCCACCTCACCTTGCAATCTGTTAAAATATGAGTGACAGAGAACTCCCAAAATCCACTATTTAAAGAAAACAATATCAATTTATTCTTTAACTCTAAAAGCAAACATTAAACAACAACTATCAAAACTCGAAGCCCCCCTTTCACTTAACTGCTAATTACTTGCCTCTAACGCCATAAGAATATACTGTTCCAATAAAATACTTATTAAAATTACATCAACTTAATTTCAAAATCATACAGCGGCTGTTGTTTTCAGCATCTGTCTTCTTCTGGCTGAAGATCCTCCTGACTCATCTTCTTTCTTTCACTGTGAATATGTTTCATATGAAAAGGTACCTTTGATTGAGAGTGTTTCCTAATTTCTGTGCTCTCGATGGCAGTTGTTTTGTCTGATTTTCAAAATGCTTGCCTTTTTTATATCCCTAACATCAGACCGTCTCATTGGTTTGATGTTGGCCAAACAATAAATTCAAACTCGTTTGGGTTTTAGTTTCCTGGAGCATAATTTAAACTGATTGGTTAAACTTGAATTGTTGTCAAAACAGCAAACAGTTCAGGTATCTATTTCACAGCCAAATGTTACATATTTTCAATTTTCCAGTACACTCTGAGATTGCTCTGTAAGCTCTCAATGCAAAACAGCATTTACTCTCTCTTAAAGGTACTGAACATGTCTTCAACTTCATAACACTCATCTTTGTCATAAATGGGTGGATCCTTATTCTTAAAGCTCGTTCTAGCTTCTCCCACAAGAGGAAACGTGCTTTTCCCATCCACCAGATCAAGCTACCTCAGAATCTTCTGTGTTTTAATTACATCACCTCTGACTCTCTGAAACCCCACAGGCTGATAAAGAGCATTACTCAACTGCCTGAACTTTTTTGTTATCTTTAGACTTGTGTTCGAGTTGCAGATTCTCACGTTTGAGAACACCACATGTCAGTTCGCCTATTCAAGGGACAGAATTTAGTGAATTAGATTGCTAGAAGCTATTCAACCAGGATGGAGAATGGCAGATAGAGACCAGGTAGTCTCCAAGGTTAACTATCTCTTTTTACTCTAGGAATACATACTCTGTCTTTTTAAAAAAAAATCACTCATGGGATGTGGGTGTTACTGGCTGGGCCAACATTTATTGCCCATTCTTAATTGCATTTAAGGAAGTGATGGTAAGCTGCCTTCATGTGCTGTAGGCAGATACACAATACCAGTAGGGAGACAGTTCTAGAATTTTGACCCAGGCTTGGAGGGGAACATGCAGGGGATGGTGTTCCCATGTATCTGCTGCCCTTGTCCTTCCAGATGTTGGTGGTTGTGAATTTGGAAGGTGTTGTCTAAGGACGTCTAGTGAATTTCTGCACTGCGCCTTGTAAATGGAATGTACTGCTGCTAAGGTTCATCAATGGTAGAGGCAGTGGATATTTGTGGATGTGGTGTCAATCAAGAGGACTGCTTTGTCCTGGATGGTATTAAGCTTCTTGAGTATTGTTGGAGCTGCACTCATCCAGGCAAGTGGGGAGTGTTCCATCATACTCCTGAAATGTGAATAAAGAGTTATGTCACAGCAATGTCAGGTCACATCGCGCTGAGCCTGGGTCTGTAGGGTTCCAGTAAATGCCCTGTCTTTCCATCACTATTATTAGATTACTTACAGTGTGGAAACAGGCCCTTCGGCCCAACAAGTCCACAGGACCCTCTGAAGAGCAACCCACCCAGACACATTCCCCTACATTTACACCTTCACCTAATACCACAGTCAATTTAGCATGGCCAATTCACCTGACCTGCACATTTTTGGAATGTGGGAGGAAACTGGAGGAAACCCACGCAGACATGGGAAGAATGTGCAAACTCCACACAGACAGTTGCCTGAGAACAGTTGCCTGAGACGGGAATTGAACCCAGGTCTCTGGCGCTGTGAAGCAGCAGTGCTAACCACTGAGACACTGTGTCGCCTATGGTGTCAAACAACTTCAGACTGTATCATAGTGCTGATGCAGGGCAAAGCTGTATCAGATGCTTTGCAGTCTAAAGAAGACCTGACATTGTAAAATGTTCATTAAATAGGCTGAATGTTGCAAGTAAAACAAAGTTCCTGTCTGACTGGACAATGGATGCTTCTGCTGCTAAATGTCTGTCTCTGACCGATTTCAGATTCACCTGTGCGTGTGTCAGCAAAACTGCAACCAGAGCATTGCTCCTTATCTTGTTGTGCAGGTAAAGATCCACTGCCTGGATCTTTTTCTTGGGTGAATTGTAGACCCATAAAACAATTTCTCGTAGATATCACAATGAAAGCAAGAAAACACATTCAAGTTGAATACAAGGACAAATGCATCTACTCTTTCAAATTAGTAGTCATAGAGTCATACAGCACAGAAACAGACCCTTTGGTCCAATTAGTCCATGCCGGGCATATTCCCAAACTAAACTAGTCCCACCTGCCTGCATTAGGCCCATATCTCTCCAAACATTTCTTATTCATTAACTTATCCAAATGTTGTTTAAATGTTGTAACTGTATCTGCATCCAGAACTTCCTCTGGCAGTTCATTTCACATATGAACCAATCTCTGTAAAATAGTTGCCCCTCATAGCCTTTTTTAAACCTTTCTCCTCTCACCTTAAAAATATGCCCCCTAGTTTTGGAACTCCCCTTGTTTTACGATTTTTTTTCATGTTTCAGCCATGGTTAGAGTCTCGATTTATCCAACCATCATCCATAAAATGTCAAGGTGCAGGATGTGTCACTATATGATCAGAATGCCCAATGTAGTCTACCATGTATCTCTCATTGGAAGGGGGAGAGAGAGATCATTGTTACTCTGTATGCCATTCCTAATCAGCAGAGCTCTTTGTTAAACAGGGCTGCCAATGAGTTTTACTCACCAGCTGCAGCAGAGATTCAAGTTGGCTCATTTCGTTCTGAGGAGAAAGTGAGGACTGCAGATGTTGGAGATTAGAGTCAACAGCGTGGTGCTGGAAAAGCACAGCAGGTCAGGCAGCATCCGACGAGCAGGAAAATCAACATTTCGGGCAAAAGCCCTTCATCGGGAATGTTCTGAGCCATTCCTCATTCACGGGCCACCTCCCCCAGGACTACGGCAGGATATTGCAGAGCTTTTGTTTCTCTTTGAAGAAAGGCTGGAACTAACAAGAGCAAGATGTGCCAAACCTGATGCTGATTAACTACAAGATGATACCTGCAGCTTATCTTGATCTTCCCAGGAGATGGTGAAAGAGAACCGTACAGCTACAGGAAGAAGAGACCTTGGATATTGCTGTGACCTTTGCCTGTGCCTATAAAGATGAAGTTAAAGGTCACACTACACCAGGTTATAGTCCAACAGGTTTATTGAGAAGTGCTAACTTGTGGAGCGTTGCTCCTTAATCAGGTAGCTACCAGGACTATAGTTTGATGTTCTGTGCTTTTTAACTTTGTCCATCCCAGTCCAACACCAGCACTTCCACACCATGGCTGTAAAGATGAAGCCTCTGCTGTATTTTATGAGAACTCACATCCTTTTGTTGAAAAAGGAATAGAAGAGATATATTTGTTTGCTTATCCCCCTGAGCCCACTGATGATACAGCAACAACAATTCCAAACTGCTATCCAGGAAAAGGAGACTCTTAGCTCCAAACTGGGTCCAGTGCTATTGAGCATTGAGCGATGATTAGTCTATATAGAAAAACCACAAAGTCTACAACTGAGGCTCAGCAGCAAGCCAGAGAGTCACTCAGGTCATCACTGGGTAAGGAGATGGAGATCCATAATACAGAACTTCAGAAGCTGAGGAACACTTTGAAAAGCTTGTTTGAGCACATTAATACCATCAAGGATAGAACATATCTGACTATGTCACTGAATAGACTCTCTACAATACTCCCAACTTGAACTACTGCCATCCTTGGCTATAAGTGATTTGACCCATGGGGCTGTTACGGAGGAAATTTGCAGGATTTTGGCCCAGTGATACCAAAGGTACAGCACTATTTTTCCAAGTTAGGATGCTGAGTGGAGGGGCATTTACAAGTGATGTGTTCCAAAGCATCATTGCCCTTCCAGGGGGTACAGACACGAGTTTGGAAGGTGCTTTCAAATGAAGGTGCTTGGTGAGCTGTTGCAGAGTAGCTTAACGATTGTATACACTGTGAAAGGGGTGGTTGAGGTTGTGGATGTTGGAGCTGGTCAATGGGATGCCTAAGTGTCGTGCATAGTGTCGAGTGGATAGTTTCTTGAGTACTGTTGGAGCTGCAGTCATCTAGGCAGGTGGGAATATTCCATTACACTTCTGACATGTATCTTTCAGATGATGGAGTTCTCCAATTTCAAATAATCTCCCTCCCATCCCCCGACTCACTTCCCAGCCTCTCCCTCTCCATTCTACTGCTCCCTGCCACCAACCGGATTAATCCTCCCATTGACTAACTAGGCCTTACCCTCTACCTTTGTTCACCTTTCCCCACTTCGCCACCCCGACCCCGCAACCCCCTCTATCTGCAGCTCCTCCCACACCCACCCCTAGTCTTGAAGAAGGGTTACACCCAAAATGTTGACTTCTCCACCTCCTGATGCTGCCCGGCTAGCTGTGTTCTTCCAGCCTCCGGCCTATCCTTACCTGGTTTGGTCTACATGTGACTCTATTGGCACAAATAAGGGAAAAGGAAAAGGTTGGATCCAGGTCAGGCGAGACAAACTAACTACGAAGCAGACTTGGGGATAACCTGACAACAGGATAATAGTTACATCTCAGCTCAAGGCAGCTATGTTCTGAAATATACAGAGCGTAGGGATGAGACAGTGAACAGGAAATTAAAAACTTAAATAGGAGGTCCAAAAAGATTATTGCTAATTGGGGGGAGGGAATCTGTGACGAATACGATCAAGCAGCTGAGACAGGAAGTGAGACCAGAGCACTGCTACGTGACACCCAATGACAGGAAGTGAGAGCAGAGCACTGCTACCTGATACCCAATGGCATAAATAATTCCTGGGCTTTTGTTAAAACAGCAGTCAGTGGTGATTGGACTTCCACTGGGACCTTGGGGTGGCTCTTCCAAGAATCAATCTGAAATATTTAAAAATCACAACAGAAAACTCAAAATCACACAACACCAGGTTATAATTGGAAGCACTAGCTTTCGGAGCCCCGCTCCTTCATCAGGTGGTTGTGTGCGCTCTGAAAGCCAGTGCTTCCAATTAAACCTATTAGACTATAACCCAGTGTTGTGTGCTTTTTAACTTTGTACACCCCAGTCCAACGCCATAACAGAAAACTTACTATTTCCCACTACTCCAACAGCTAAATTGAGATTGGAGGATAAAATTAGTGAAACAGGTTTGCTAGTTTGCCATTAATCTTAAAGATCAGTAGGTTCTGTGACTGAAGATTAATTCACTGGGTTTTGGTGTCATTTAAATAATATACACTAGTTGTGGTTCTAGCTACCAATAAATCCAACAAAATAACATAAGGCCCTTGGGGATGATTTAACATTCGCACAACCCACTCATTAGCCTACAACTGTGATAGAATGACAATGGTTATAACAATGAGATGGTGATGACAATATATGTCACATCATCAGGCAAGAGTACACACTCAGACTATGTTGGAGTGAGAGAAGATAAAATGAGAATTTGACTCAAAGAGGTTGTTCAGTGGACAGGAGAAAATAGGTGCTTTAAGTGAGGTTTTACACAAAATGTTAAGCTTGCTGAGCGGAGAATACAGTAATGGAAAGGTGGGGATTTTCCTTAGTGAATAGCTGTTGTTAGGAACTGACTCTTGAAGTTAGGAAATTTTGAAAACGATATCTTTCTTTTAAAACAAGCCAGCACAAGAAACATATGTTTCTTCAGTCAATAGTACAAAAGTAAGACTGAGGTATGGCAGGCCAGATAAGCCAAGTGGAAATTCCATCATACAAGCACATATGCACTGACTGAAGAGTTCAAGCAGAAACTGAAGTCACTCTTCAAGTTTCACAGCATCTTTCCAATAGGAAGGAGACCAGAATTGCACGCAATATTCCAAAAGTAGCCTAACCAATGTCCTGTACAGCTGCAACATAACCTCTCAACTCATATACTCATTAATCTGACCAATAAAGGAAGGCATATCAAATGCCTTCTTCACTATCCTATCTACCTGCGACTCCACTTTCAAGGACCTATGAACCTGCACTCCAAGGTCTCTTTGTTCAGCAACACTCCCTGGGACCTTACCATTAAGTGTATAAGTCCTGCTATGATTTGCTTTCCCAAAATGCAGTACCTCACATTTATCTAAATTAAACTCCATCTGCCACTCCTCAGCCCATTGGCCCATCTGGTTAAGATCCCGTTGTATTCTGAGGTGACCATCTTCGCTGTCCACGATACGTCCAATTCTGGTGTTATCTGTAAACCTACTAACTGTACCTCTTATGATCACATCCAAGTCAAAGAGAACCAGAATGCCTGTCCCAAGAATTGGATTATCCATTCTGGATATTAGTGAGGTGAAGATTCCACAGAGGAGTGCAGGAAATTCCAAGCCCCCACGACTAGCCCAACCACACAGGAGGGAAAGAAAATCATTGGAAAATCACTGGAAAAGATTTTCAATAGGTGAGGGGACAGAAACAGGGGTCTCTTTGACTGTAGCACCCATGAGTCCCTCTCTGGTACCAGGGTCATGAATATCACAGAGTGGTTTCAGGACTTCCTTTGGTGTGAAGGTGAAGAGCCTTCATTTGTACCAATAATGGTTTGTAGGAAAGTGGATATCGTCCTGCAATCAGAATTTAGGGAGCTCGACAGGATCTCGAAAGTAATTATCCCTGGATTGTTCTGATTGCCATGTGCAAGTGAGTGGAGAAACGAAAGGATTTGACACATGAATGCGTGGCTGGAAAGATAGCACCGGAGCGAGGGTTTTACATTCCTGGGAGATGGCACCTGTATAAGCCAGGTAGGTCACACCTTAACAGAGCTGGGTTTGAGTTCCTTTCTGGATGATTTGCTAGTGCCATTGGAGAGGATTATTCCTAATTCAGCAGGTTGTGTGAACCTGGAGAATGTATTAGATTGTACTACCAATACACGCAAAACACTGGGGGCTCAGGTAGCGCTCAAATAAAGAATAATAAGTTTTTAGGTGGAGTTGGCGAAAGGATGGAGGAACTGGAATCGAAATGAAGTTCCAGAGCACATGGAGTTCCAGAGCACATGAAGTTCCAGAGCATGGAGTATTGTCAATAAGGTAAGGGAGTTAGATAGTGCCAATAAGGTTAGGGAATTAATTATTGCCTATGGAATTATGATATTGTGATGATAACCAAGACTTGGTTCAAGGAAGGATGTTTAATATTCCCAGCCATAAGGAGTTCAGAAAAGACAGAAGGGGACAAAGGAGGATGGGTGGCAGTCTTAATTCGGGAGGATCATGTGGAGTTGAGGTTATGAGGTCAGAGCCAATTTGACAGAATAAGAAACTAACTGTCTCCACTTCTGTTGCTTGGTGTAATCCATAGACCACACAACTTATAGGAAAGGTGTAAGGGAACAAATCTGCAAGGAAATTTCAGAGAGGTGTAACGTCACTAAGTAACTATAATGTGGGACTTTAATTACCCGGACATACACTGCGATAAAGGTAGCATAGAGAGCAATGAGGAGCAAGTGTTCCCAACATATGGCTCTGACCTCCATAATTATGAAGTGCTTCCAGAGGTTAGTCATGGCTCACATTAACCCTAGCGTTCTTACTTGCCTCAATCCCCTGCAATTTGCCTACTGACGCAACAACTCCACAGCAGACACCATTTCCCTCACTGTATACGCATCCCTAGACCACCTGAGTAATAATGATACCTATGTCAGGTTGCTAATTATTGATCACTGCTCCACCTTCAATACTATAATCCCGACCAAACTAATCTCCAAACTCTGAGATAGAGGTCTCCACTCCACCCTCTGCAACAAGATCCTCAGCTTCCTGACCAATAGACCGCAATCAGTGAAGAGAGACAACAGCGCCTTGTCCACAATAACCCTCAATGCTAGCACTGCGCAAGGCTGTGTACTCAGCCCCCTACTGGACTCCCTGTACATGGATTACTGCGTAGCCAAATTTTGTCCAAACTCCATCTCCTAGTTCACTGATGATACCAGCCTTGTCGGCTGGATATCAGAAAATGATGAGACAGATTACAGGACAGAGATAGAGGGTTTGGTGTCATGGTGCAATGATAACAATCTCTCCTTCAATGTCAGCAAAACTTAACAGCTGATCATTGCCTTCAGCAAGAAAGGAGGAGGACACATCTTAACTGAGCTGAGTTGGAGAGGGTTGAGAGAATCAAGTTCCAAGGAGTGACGTTCACTGACAATCTGTCCTGGACCATCCACATTGATGCGATGGTCAAGAAGGCACAACAACGCCTCAGGAAGCGATGGAAAGTCAGCATATCCATAAGGACCCTCACCAACTTTTATAGATGCACTGTGGAAAGTATTCTGTCTGGATGTGTCACAGCTTGGTACGGCAACTACTCTGCCTAGGACCATGAGAAACTACAGTGAGTTGTGAACACAGCCCAGACCATCACGCAAGCCAACCTTCCATTCATGGACTCCATCCACACTTCTTGTTGCTGCAGAAATGCTGCCAACACCATCAAAGACCTCTCCCACACCGGTTATAGTCTCTCCCAACCTCTTCTATCAGGCAGAAGATACAAAAGCTTAAACACACGCGCCAACAGATTCCCTGCTATTATTAGACTGCTGAATGGACCACTCCAATTTCAAATCTAATGTTGACCTTGCTCTTTAGCACCTTCCTTGCAGCCCTAACATTGTACTCCTTGCTCTGTCTAAACATTCTATGATCTGTATGTCCTTGTTTGCTATGACTTGCCCCTACTGCACGCAAAACAAAACTTTTCACTGGTACATGTGACAGCAATAAATCAAATCAAAAATATGTTGAGGAGAATGTTTTCTAGCAGTATGTGTTCAGTGCAACAAGAAAGGATACACAGACAGACCTGGCTCTTGAGAATTAGGTAAGCCAAGAAGAGTGATTGTCATTTAGGAAATAGTGATCAGTATATTGTAAGGTTTAGGATGATGGATGACAAGGAAAATGACAATACAGAATAAAAGTAACTATCTGGAGGAGAGCTGACCTCAGTGGGGCAGATACAGAGCTGGACTCATAGACTAGAACTGAAGATTAATGGGAGAAACAATGGGCTACCTTCAAAGAAAAGACGTTTAGCAACTGTTGAGACATACCATATATACTCGAATAAAAGTCAATCTCATGTAAAAGTCAATTCCCTAACTTTTGGCCAAAACAATCTGGAATTTTCAATATATCTCGTGTAAAAGTTGACCCTTCACAGATAACAGATCAGCATTTGTGAGTCACTGTATTATACTACACATAAATGTTACAATGAAGAAATAACGTTTTTTTGTGCTATTATGTGTTTTGATGTACAATTCACACCAATTTGGTGCGCATGTTTATGATTCATCAGGTCAAAGTCAGGTGACAAGCTCCCTTCGTGTGCAGCTCAGCTGAGCTCAGTGCCCCTGTAGCAGTCCTGGAGTACAGTCATATATCTAGTTGAGGTTTTGAAATTTCTTCATCATTTGTGTAAAAATGCCCTCCAGATAAAACAAAAAATATACAGCAGTGCTTAAGCTGAAAGTTATTGAAGTTGTAGAGAAGACAAATAATTGTGCGGCAGTAACAGAATGTTGTGTTTTGGAGAAACTTGTGACAATCTGGAGGAAGATATCAAGCCAACTTCAGACAATGCCAAAAGGAAAATGTGCCAACAGAGTGGCCACAATTGGAGAAAAAAAGTTACTGAGTGGTTACTTGAAAATTGTCAAAGTGCAAAACGTGTTGGTCGCGAAGCTATCCGAATCCATGCACAAAATGAATCAAGGAAGGATGGATTTTCAGATTTTGAGGTAAGTGATGGATGGTGCATGAGGTTTATGAAAAGGCATGGCATTGTACTTTGGCAGAGAACTAAGATTGGACAAACACTGCCTGCTGAACGAGAAGATAAGGTATTACAGATTCACCAGTTTATAAGCAGAAATTGGCAGAAGGAAGACTACAAGTTATCATGCATTGGAAACATGGACAAAATGCCTGTTACTCTTGACATTCCAATTTGAAGCTATATTATATTTCTACTTCAATTTTTGTATGTATAAATAAAAGCTTACTGATTCATTTTTGTTTCTATTATCTTTCCAGTAATTACCATAATTCATTTTTTAAAAATATGTTTAAAGATCAATTGGGCTTCTGCTAATGATATGGTATTTTGGACTGTAGAGTGAATTTCAGTCACTCAAAAGTTGTACCCATGTAATAGTCAACCCCATAAATTTAACCTTAAAAAGTAGCCTAAAAAATTTGATTTTTACATGTACATATATGGTATTCTCACAAAAGTAAGAAGAATGGCAAACAAACCTCGAGGTGGCTGGATGGGTAGAGAGTGCAGTTACTAAAGAATACAGCAGCCTGGCCTATATTAAGAGGGACACAGAGTACAGGGACACTCCCTGGGCCTCAGCTCGGGAGTCCAGTTTTGGGAACCACATTACAGGATGGATGAGAGTGCGTTGGAGAAAATGCGAAAGAAGTGTATGAGAATGGTTCCAAAAGTCGGAAACTTCAGTTTATAAAAGATAGATTAGTGAATCTCAGACTGTTTTATTGGGAGAGCAGTAGGATAAGAGAAGATTTGATAAAAGTTTTCAAAATCACGAGGATGCAGGACAAGTGTAGATAAAGATAAACTGTTCCATCTAATGAAAAGATAGAGAAGGAGATGACACAGAGATCAGGTAGTTTGCAAGCCAAGCAGATGTGACATGGGAGAAAGCTTTGTCGCACAGTGTGTTGTTAGAGTCTGGAATGCACTGCCTGCAAATGTGGTGGAAGTTACTTTATCTGAGACATTCAGGAAGCATGAGGTGTTTGTTTAAATCAATATAATATTTAAGGTTATGTGGAAAACATGGGAAAATGGTACAAAGTCCAAATGCTCATTTGGAGCTCCTGTACTGACATGGTCTCACTTACACTGTCACCATTGTCTGATACTATGAAGCAATTCAAAATAAACTATGTGATTGTCGGTGTTAATGTGAGGTATACTTACAGAGAACAGGATAGAGCACGTTAGTGCAAAGAAAGAATTTAGTAGAAACTTACCAGAATCATCAACAATCAATCGTATGTTAGGGAAATTATTACAAGCCATAAACTACATGGAAGGATGGTCATGGTAATTTCAGAGAGGAACAGATGAGACAGGGATCCTTACACAGATAGTCAGTATCACCGAGGGGAGACACTGAGACAGGGCAGCATGGTGCCTCAGTGGTTAGCACCGCTGCCTCACAATGGCAGGATCCGCGTTTGATTCCAGCCTCCAGTGACTGCCTGTGTAGAGTTTGAACATTCTCCCTGTGTCTTGTGTGGGTTCTCTCTGGGTCTAAGGATGTGCATAGCCATGGGAAATGCAGGGCTACAGGGATAGGGCAGGGGTCTGGGTCTGGATGGGATGCTCTTTGGAGGGAGAGTGTGGACTCGATGGGCCAAATGTAGAGATTCTATGGACAGCCAGCAGCACGTAGAGGAGCAGATGAGAGAAAGCTGTGCCAGAAACTAAAAGGAGCAGACAAAAGGAAATACTGAGATGGGCAGTCAGTGACACCTAGATGAGCAGATCAGAAGCAAACTCTATAATAGATCATGAACTAGCTTTGGACGATTGGCTGAAATAAGGACTCCCTTGATATGTACTGCCTTAACAGGCATTACTTAGAGGAGCAAGCAGGAGGAAGACCCCGTGATTCCTTCCTAGATAACCAAAGTCTCACTCTCTCTGCAGGTTATCCTTGAGGTAGCTGTGGAGTAGATGAGACTATTGTCCATCTCCATGTGGACGGTTGGCTAGGAGAGACAGTTGTTTCTGGGAAGGTTCTGAGCAGTTTGCGCTATGAGACAAATATGAACGTCACCTAGAAAAACTGTCAACTCTATGAGAAAATCTTTCTTTTCTGCCCAACCTGCTGTCTTACATGGCAAGGACTTGACCTCACCCAAAAGTGTTTCAGACTCAGCATTCTAAGGTCAAGACTGTACTGAGGGCCACAGTAAAGCTGATGGAAGTGACTGTGGAAGTGCCATGGGGAATAGGTCAGTGCCTCAGACCATTCAGCCACAGTAAACAAAGTGCTTTGCAAACTAGGATCACCTTCACACTGTGTTTTGCACAAGGAAGATATGTTGCGAAGCAAAGGAATTGAAAATGTATTGAGGTATCTCAGAGTGAAACATGCTGCATCAAAAACATTATATCTATGGTACTTGCTGTTCATTCCAATTCGAAATATTTTGCCTCAGGCTGTATACCTGATGTAGAATGTACTGTGTAAACATTAATCAAACTGAGTGGACCTAATTATCTTGGGACACGTTGAACGTTCTTGCAAATCCCTGTAACATTCAAGTCAATATATTTTTCTTACACTGTTATTGACAATATAAAATATAATGTACATTTTAGCGAAAAAAAAACACCAAGAGAACACAAAGACAGGCAGTCAGCAAGATTGAGAGGAGTGGGAGAGAGGGTACACTGAGACAGGCAGTCAACGAGATTGAGAGGAGTGGGAGAGAGGGTACACTGAGACAGGCAGTCAATGAGATTGAGAGGAGTGGAGAGAGGGTACACTGAGACAGGCAGTCAACATTAGTTAGAAGACCGGGTCATAAAAGAAACCTGAGATAGGCAATCTATCCCAAAAAGCAGGACAGACCAACCCAGCCAAATTCTGCCGCATCAGTCTATTCTTGATCATCAGTAAAGTGTTGGAAGGTGTCATCAACAGTGCTATCAAGCAGCACCTGCTCAGCAGTAACCTGCTCAGTGATACCTGGTTTGGGTTCCATCAGGACCACTCAGCTCCTGACCTCATTACAGCCTTGGGTCAAACGTGGGCAAAAGAGCTGAATTCCAGAGGGGACGGGGGAGTGACAGCCCTTGACATCAAGTCTTCACTAGATTGAGTGTTGTATCGAGGACCCTAGCAAAGCTGGAATCAATGGATACTGTCTACTGGTTTGAAACATACCTGACACACAGGAAGATGGTTGTGATTGTTGGAGGTCAGCTCCAGGACATCTCTGCAAGAGTTCCTCAGGGTAGTTTCCTAGGCCCAACCATCTTCAGCTGCTTCAACAATGACTTTCCCTCATCGTAAAGTCAGAAGTGTAGATGTTCACCAATGATTGCACAATATTCAGCAACATTTGTGACTCCTCAGATACTGAAGCAGTCCATGTTCAAAGGCAACAAGACCCAGACAATATCCAGGCTTGGGCTGACAAATGGCAACTAACATACATGCCACACAAATACCAGGCAATGACCATCACCAATAAGAAACAATTTAACCACTGCCCCATGACATTCAATGTTTTACCGTCACTGAATCCTGCTCTATCAACATCCTGGGGTTTACCATTGACCAGAAACTCACTGGACTCAACCTTTAAACTCAGTGGCTACAAGAGCAGGTTAGAGTTGAGGAATACTGCAGTGTGTAACTCACCTCCTGACTCTCCAAAGCCTGTCCACCATCTACAAGGTACAAGTCAGAAGTGTGGTGGGATACTCCCCATTTGCCTGGATGGGTGCAACTCCAACAACACTCAAGAAGCTCAACACCGTCTGGGACATAGCAGCCCACTTAAGTGGCACCACATCTACAAACATCCACTCCCTCCACCATCTACGCTCAGTAATACCAGTATAAACTATCTACAAGATGCACTACAGAGATTCACCAAAAATCCTTAGACAGCACCTTCCAAACTCACAACTACTTCCATCTTGAAGGACAAGGGCAGCAGATACATTGGAACACCACCCGCTGCAAGTTCCCCTCCAAGCTACTCACCATCCTGACTTGGATATGTATTGCTGTTCCTTCACTGTCGCTGGGTCAAAATCCTGGAACTCCCTCTGTGTTGTGGGTCAACCTACGGCACATAGACTGCAATAGTTCAAGAAGGCAGCTCATCACCATCTTCTCAAGGGCAACTGGTGATAGGCAATAAATGCTGACCCAACCAGCAATATCCACATCCAACGGGTGATCAAAACAAAAGGTCAGCAACAGAACTAGATAGATTGAGTTATTGGTGAGTAATTTTACTTTTCCGTGGGCAAAAGAATTGTGCTGTCACTCAAACTGCCTGGCCTAAAAAGCATGCATATTGTGAATGAAATGCATTGTGGCACTTCTGAGTAAAACATGTTGTTGAGGGGAAAATCTATTGCACTTACTGCAATTTTCAATTTGAAATGTCTTACCGTCAAACTATGTACATAACATACTGTTTATTTTGTAACTATTAGGACTACTACAATTGTATCGAATGGGGCAAACTGTTAGGACAAGCTGAAATTTCTTGTAAATTCTGTGATATTCCAGTCAAATGTTTTTTTTTTATTAACAAACATTGCAAACAAAGTGTATTTTTAAAAACTCTCCTTTCCTATCTCCAATTGAATGTAAGTTGTAATTGAGCTTAAAAAAAATGGAAGGACAGCGCGGCTGTGTGGAACATCCATCTTGTATCACGTGGGGAGACATGAGTGTTTCATGGGGCCAAGAATGATCACATGGTGCAGGTAGAGCCTCCAGCTGAAATAAATATGTTCTACAGGCTTTGGATATTGCAAGGTGGTCAGAGTTACTGTGATGCACGCCTGACCAGGAGGGTGTATGGGTCTTACATTTCACAAAGTGGTCACACTGCAGATTACACTCAGGTAGGTAGAGATGGAATGGTGATCACAAGGGAGTCTGGGCAGAACTTTATAATGGTAGCATCTCTCCGTAACTTTCCTGTAGATTTGTTCCTCTAAATCCTTCTCACTATTCAGCAGCATATTGTTTGTTCCTCTAAATCCTTCTCACTATTCAGCAGCATATTGACTACAGGCAAACATCCCCTTTCTCCAGCTTCAATGTACCCCTTACTTATGCCCGAAACGTCGATTCTCCTGTTCCCTGGATGCTGCCTGACCTGCTGCGCTTTTCCAGCAACACATTTTCAGCATATAGACTACACCAAGCAATGTAATTGGACCCTTTAGTTCGAGCTAAATTGATTGCGTCCTTGACCCCTCTGGATTATCTGTTTTCTCCAGTACAGCAGTGCCCTCGTGCTCTCCTTAACCAATGCTGCCGCCCCTCCTCCTTTCCTTTCCTATCTTTCCTGGACACCTTCTAAACAGAAACACTGAACTCCCAATCCTGCCCTTCCTTCAGCCAGGCTTCTGTTTCCACCACTTTGATCTGAACTTGAACCACCATTTTATTTACTGCATTCTACGCGTTTACATCCATGTATCATCATTCCAGTTCAGAATTCGTCATTCTCTCCATTACTTCGACTTCAGTTTCTTCTCTCTGCTAGTGGTTTCCGTCTCGCTGACTATTTTGTGAAAACTGGAGCTCTTCTCTAATGTTCTCCCTTTGTTCCCAGATGTCTCCCAAATATCTTAAAGCTTTTCTGATAGCGCAAGCAAAGCTCCTACGAGAATCTCAGTGCCAGCTTTGTTTAGATGCAAATCGTCCGGCTTGTCAAGATGCCAACTTCCCCAGAGACAGTCCCAGGCTGGCCTCCTGCACCCTCTTCCCACCTATACTTCCATCTGCATTTTCTTTCTATTTCTCAAGACATTTGTACATGGCACTGGGAACCATCGGGAGATTACAGCTTTAGAAGGGGTGGTGTGGTGGCTCAGTGGGTAGCACTACTGTCTCATAGTGCCAGGGAGCTGGGTTCAATCCCAGCCTTGGTGAACTGTCTGTGTGGAGTTTGCACATTCTCCCTGTATCTGCATGGGCTTCCTCCCCACAGTCCAAAGATGTGCAGGTTAGGTGAATTGGCTGTGCTAAATTGCCCATAGTCTTCAGGGGTAAATATAGGGTAGGGGGAATGAGTCTGGGTGGGTTACTGTTCAGAAGGTCAGTATGGACTGCTGGGACCACACTGTAGGGATTCTAAGACTTTTCTGTCTAGCTTTTTGAAGTTCTGATTGCAGGACCTTATCCCCACTCCTACCCAAGTCATTGGTCCCCATGTGGATCATTGTCTTCTGATGTTAGTCCACTCACATCTGCATGTTCTGCGACCACTCTCTGCCATCTTTAACTCTGACACCAGAAGCAAAAACAGAAAATGTTGGAAACGCTCACCAGGCCTGGTAGCATCTGTGGTGAGAAATCAGAGTTAGTGTTTAAGTGGAGTGACCCTTCCTCAGAACTCAACCTGAAATGTGAACATTGTTCTCTCCACAGATGCTGCCAGGCCTGCTGAGCTTTTCCAGCAATTTCTGTTTTTGTTTCCACAGGTCGTTCAGTTTTTAATCGGTAAAATATCATTCTGGAGTAAGGTTGACGGCTACAGAAACTCTTGTCTGTTTCCCCTGAATGAAACCCTGATCACCGTAGCTGCTCCAGACTTCTTCCTTGTCTCCTTTACAGCTATATGTCATAGAGATGTGCAACACAGAAACAGACCCTTTGGTCCAACTCGCCCATGCTGACCAGATACCCTAAATAAATCTACGCCTATATTCCTCTATGCCCTTCCTATTCATATACCCATCCAGATGTATTTTAAATGTTGTAATTGTATCAGCCTCCACCACTTTCCCTGGCAGCTTTGTGCTATGAATGTAGTTCTGACTGCACTTCCCTCAGGACTCAGCACCCTCACCACTTCCCGAAATAGGACATTAATTTGTGAGCATGCCATTTGCTCACAGATAGGAGTCAGAGAGGAGGAACACAATTAACTACTGAGATGTAAAAGATGAGCCTCTCTATATAAAAGAGACTGGGGCCTCAGGGTTTTACTGTAAACTTGGAAGTGTAAGGGTTGGCATAACCAAGTCTGTAAATTGCCTTAGATTAGGAAACATTGAATGTTGAGTAAACAGGATCAGGAAATAATTAAGATTGCATGAGCTTGATTCAGATGGCAAAAAAAAATCTCCTTCCATCAAAACAAAATCTTTCTTCAAAACAACCTTGAAGTGAAGAATCTGGATTTCATCTAAAAGATATGCTCACAGCTCTTGGAAACTGGCCTGAAAGGCTACTTTAAACATCTGGACAACAGCTTCTGAGCAGACGCATTTATCTCCTAATTTGGACTTTTGGTGCTTTAATGTCTGCGGACATCTGACACTGTTCCAAGTGAGAATGCTTCATGTTACAACTGAGCCTGGGTTTGCTCCCAGATTCATGACACAGTCCGGAGGAGACTGGATAATTCTTGAAGTCCATTCTCACACGCTGTACCGCAGTCCGGTCAGACCAGGGTCCCAGCCCCAGGCCCATAGCCTTATTTCCCTGATATAATATATCAAAAAGCTGGAGAAACCCAGCCGGCCAGGCAGCGTTTGCGACGAGTTTGATTTCGATATGACTTTTCATCCTATTTCCTCTTAAAATTATTCATCGTCTCCAGTGTAGGTAGATTATGGCAGTCACTGTGTAACACTCTCCACCCACAAGAAGTTGTCACTTAGGTGTAACTAAGCTGTCAGTCTATTTTCATGATTGTGTGCTTCCAATTAAACCTGTTCGACGATAACCTGGTGTTGTGTGATTTTTAAGTTTATTTTCAAACAGAGGTAGACAAGATAGATGAAGGAAGGAATTTGCTGATGGCAGCGGAGTCGAGAACCAGGGATCGCAGTCTAAGGATACAGGGTAAACCACTGTAGACTGACAGGAGGAGAAATCTCTTCACCCAGTGATGACACTGTGGAATTATAAAATAATTCATTTTGTGGGATGTGGGCATCGCTGGCTGCCCAGCATTTATTGCACCTCCTTAGTTACCCTTTGAGAAGGTGGTGGTGAGCTGCCTTCTTGAGCTGCAGTCCACGGCTATAGGTTGACCCACAATACCATGAGGGATGGAATTCCAGGATTTTGACCCAGTGGCAGTGAAGGAATGCCAGGACGGTGAGTGGCTTGGAGAGGAGTTTGAAGTTGGCGGTGTTCCCATATATCCACTGCCCTTGTCCTTTGAGATAGAAGTGATTGTGGGTTTGGAAGGTGTTTTCTGAGGATCTTTGGTGAATTTCTGCAGTGCATCTTGTCGACAGTATGCAGTGCAGCTACTGAGTGGTGGTGGTGAAGGACGTGGATATTTGTGGATGTGGTGCCAATAAAGTGGGCTGCATTGTTCTGGATGGTATCAAACTTCTTGAGCGTTGTTGGAGCTGCATCCATCCAGGCAAATGGGGAGTATTTCATCACACTCCCGACTTGTGCCTTGTAGATGGTAGATCGGCTTTGGGGAGTCAGGAGGTGAGTTACTCACCGCAGTATTCCTAGCCTCTGACTTGCTGTTGTAGCCACTGAGTTTATGTGCTATGTCTAGTTGAGTTTCTCATCAATGATGTTGATAATGAGGGATTCAGTGATGGTAACACCATTGAATATCAAGGGGTGGTGGTTAGATTATCTCTTATTGGTGATGGTCAAAGCCTGGCATTTGTGTGGCATGAATGTTACTTGCCACTTGTCAGTCCAAGCCTGGATATTGTCCAGATCTTGTTGCATTAAACATGGACTGCTTCAGTGTCTGAGGAGTCATGAATGGTGCTGAGCATTGTGCAATCATCAGTGAACATCTCCACTAATTACTGATTTAGTTAAGGCTACCAAGTGATATTCCACTCATGGACTTCCAATACTGTTTTGGATGTTGCGTCAAAGCTGGCTTTTAGCATAGCAACTTCCGCCTTGGGACAGACACCTCAGCATAAGGTCCACTCCAATGCATTTCTGAGTGGCAGGATTTGCATTTCTTAAGCATATTTTGTGGTTTTCTTGATTGAAATGTTTCCTGGATTGTTTGAGTTTCGTTAATTCTTCCTTTTCACAATATTGGTTGAGTGATAGGAAATGGAATAATGACTAATGGATATTTTTCAGGCTGGAGGAAGGCTAGTTGTGGAGCTCCCCGGGAATCAGTATTGGGACCTTCATTTTCATGATATACACTAATCATCTGGATTTTGGAGTGCAGGGATCGATTTAAGAGCTTGTGAATGACACAAAGCCTAAGGAATTGTAAACTATGAGGACAGTGTGGAACACCAAAAGGACATTGACAAGTTGTGGGAGTGGGCAGAGAAGGTGGGGCGGCACGATGGCTCAGTGGTTAGCAACTGCTGCCTCACAACACCAGAGACCAGGGTTCAATTTCTCCCTCAGGCAATTGTCTGTGTGGAGTTTGCACATTCTCCCTGTGTCTGCGTGGGTTTCCTTCGGGTGCTCCGGTTTCCTCCCACAATCCAAAGATGTGCAGGTCAGGTGAATTGGCCGTGCTAAATTGCCCACAGTATTAGGTGCATTAGTCAGGGGTGAGTGTAGGGGAATGGGTCTGGCTGGGTTGCTCTTCGGAGGGTCGGTGTGGACTTGTTGGGCTGAAGGGCCTGTTTCCACACTGTAGGGAATCTAATCTAATCAAATGGCATGTGGGGATCAATCTTCGAGAGAAAGTATTCTCAGTCTGTGCAGCTCGAGGATAGAAGGAACTGCCTGAAAATAAGGTGCAGTTGGGATACTCAAGAGGATGATTACTTGGATGGAATAAGGTGCAAAGGAATAGAAAAATGAGGATAGTAATTATAAGTGATGACTCTTCTTCGAAGAGCTGGTGCAGCCACAATGGGCTTGAATGACCTCTTGCTTTGCCTTAAATCTTCTGTGGTTCCATGACCTCTTTTTTTAACCCAATATTTTTATTTATGTGATTGTTAAATCTGACAGCTAAGTAGGAAATTAAAGCTAAAGTTGCGTCATTAGAGAGGAAGGTGACTGGTGCTGGTTTAACCTGAGGGTCACCATGCCTCAGGTGAGGAGAGAGGTAGAGAAGGAAGGATCTGCTTGGTAACCCCAGCCGAATTGCACCCATGCTAGTGGCATCCCTGGGCATTACAAACCACCCTCCAGCCAACTGAGCTAAATGCCCCCTATTTCTTGACAGGTTGAACAAAATAATTCAATTTGCTGCACAAGTTAAGCCACAGGTTTATGAGAATGTCAGCTTGCTTCATTCTAAAGTGCCCATACATTGCAAAACTATGGTATCACTGAATGCGATAGTACAGAGAGATGTGCAGATCATGCCTTTGCCAACTCTTTGAAAGATTTACCCAATTATTTCTGCACCCCTGCCCTTTCCCAATTGTCTGCAAATTTATCCCCTTCAAACATTAATCCAATTCGCTTTTGAAAACAATATTTTTGAATCTCCTTCCACTTTAAGGAAGAGTGTTGCAGATCATAATAACTCACTGCATCAATGAAATAGGTAACTCATTTCCCTTCTCTGATTCTCTTTACAATTAGCTTAATTTTACACTTCCCAGTTCCTAACACCTTCCTACTAATTATCTGTATCATAACACTTTGCAACTTTGAAATCATTTTTTTCATTATTACTTCAATCTGCCACCACCAAGGCTAAAATAATTGATAACCAGACCAATTTGAAATTTGATCCCCTCGGTACTTGTGATGGCAAAGAGATTCATTCCAGACGTTTGAAATAGTAATTTATGCACTATGATGGGAATAAATCTGCCTGGATTATACCTTTTAGCCATGAAATTACGTAGTAAAATAAATTGGTATGATTTAAGCCGATATGACAATTGAGACTTTTCCATTTGTACATCAGGACGTGGCCACAGGCACCTGCCATAGCAGTTCTGCAAGTGGATTTTATCATTGACATAGCTGTTTAGTGCGTATTTGGAATTATTTTGACCATATTTTCTTCATAATCTTGGTTCTGAAGTATGCAACTGACCCTAAGCCTCAACACTGCTTTAAGGGAGAGAGTTTTAACATTTGCTCCTCCTTCACATGAGGGAGTGCTTTTTGGTGTTTCCATTGGCCTGGATCATTCTGTAGGTCATCTGAGTATGCTTTGTGCAAGGAACTATCAAACCGCTGTCTACCTGATACCCAGATACTCATTGCTTTGGGTCAACTCAATTCATTAACGTTAAAAATCACATGACACCAGGTTATAGTCCAACAGGTTTAACTGGAAGATCACTAGCTTAGGCTGCTCCTACACACAATAAGGGAGCTTCAATCATGTTCCAGTGAACCATACAAGCAGTTAGAGCCACCAAACTTGCTGGCAACAATGCCGGTTACTGTGCTAACAAGTCAGTATGGAAATCTCTGATTTTAAAGCACTATAGCTAAAATAACGTGTAGAGCAATTAATTTTCACAGGGACCTGTGAGTGTGCTACAGGTCTGTATTTGTAGCACTGCAAGGCAAGTCACACACAGGTTTACATGAGGCAGAGCCAAATAATTATTAAGAAAGATTTTCACAGGAATGTGGACCTGGAAGAGGAAAGAGAGAGAGAGGTAGATGTTTCGAATTTTTCAAATTTCAACCTACATCATGTTGGCACTTGTAATACTTTCTACATAAACAGTGCAGAATGTTTTGACATATCTCTGGAGAGGATAGGAATTGAACTCAGGCTTCCTGGCTCAGAGGACTATCACTGCACAACAGGAACCTTTGAAACCTCAATCTGTACTGAAGTACTTCCTGCAGACTGGTGGATAGCAAGTGGATATCTAATATTCAAAAATGACGGTACAAAAGGGATTAACTGTAGACATGTGCTTGGCTAATATTATGAAGGGAAAATTCTAAATGGAGCTGTAAATTAATACGAAAAGAGCGCAGGATACAATTAGCATGGCTTTAAAATGCTAGCTCATCTCGATCTTAAAAATCCTTCAAGGAGCTAATTAGGTAAGTGAACAAGGATGAGTCAGTGGATGCAATTTAGTTGGATTCTTCAAAATGTGTGATCAACATTATTCCTCGTGACATGAATAGAGAATTGGCTCAGCCATTGAAGGTTGACTGTTTTTGCAAATAGAAAAGACTCTTTGATACGGCTGATGATAGTCCACAGAGATTTGTTCTAGGTTCCTGATTGTTCAGGAGATTGTAAATGGTACTGGTAAGTGATTATTTGTCTGAAAGACTTTGACAAAGAGTATGGATGATTTACAATATGACAGGTGGATTGGATTTTTTATTAAATTGATCTTTCATGTGATGTGTATATTACTGACTAAGTTGCATTTATTACCTACCCCTAACTACTTTCGATCTGAGTGCCCTCCTACGCCATTTCAGAGGGCCCAGCATTTACCCTTCCAGACACTGACAGCTTTACAGTCATCTTTTTAACAGTCAGTATTTTTTTTAAAATTCATATTGAATGATGGCTTCATTGGTCTGGCCAGGCCAGCATTTATTGCTCGTCCCTGATTGGAATTAGAATTAGCTTTGTTGTCATCACATGTACGCAAATAAGTAGTGAAAGGTTTACACGTCTAGATTAGAGTGATGCTGGAAAAGCACAGCAGGTCAGGCAGCATCTGAGGAGCAGGAAGATCGATGTTTCCGGCAGGAATGAGGCTGGAAGCCTCGGGGGTGGAGAGATAAATGGGAGGGGGTGGGGCTGGGGAGAAGGTAGCTGATAGTGCAATAGGTGGTGGACTTCACCAGTTTCCTCATTTCCCCTCCCCCCACCTTACCCCAGTTCCAAACTTCCAGCTCAGCACCGTCCTCATGACCTGTCCCACCTGTCAATCTTTCTTCTCATCTATCCGCTCCACCCTCCTCTCCGACCTATCACTTTTACCCCTTCTCCCATCCACCTATTATAATGCATCACCAATTCCTAGAGTTGAAGTGTGGGGAATTTCAGAAAGGAAGAGGCAGACACATACAGAACATGGAAAGGTCCTATTTTTTCACCAATTCCTTACCTCAGTGCTCAGCCTGACGTTTCAATGTGGGAAGTAAGGTCACTGTACCCCTACACTGTCATTCAACAGAGAGAGACAATCGGTGGTGTCTTAACCTGAGGATCACGATGTCTCTGGGAAAGGTTGGAAGGAGGAACTTTCATTGTAATCTCTGCTGGTATGGAAATTGAACCCACGTAGTTAACATCACTCCATCTTGACAAACCATGGTCAACCAACTGAGCTAAATCAGCCCAATGCTGAATATCATAAGAAAGACAACTTTGCATTTTTATATGGCTTTTCACAACTTCAAGTCATCCCAAAGAAGTGCACCAAGCAACCATTAAAGTACTTCTGAAGTGTAGGCACCATTATGCTGTCAGGAACGTACCACGCAAGTTTGCACAAAGCAACAGCACGCAAATAATGATGATCAAATAATCTGTTTTATTGATTTTGGTTGGCAATATTGAATTTGGTTAGTTCCCAGGCAGTTGGGAGAACTTCCTTGATCTTTTCCAAAACTGGCCTCATGGTTGATTGTGAAGAGGAAAACTGTAGACTGCAGGGAGATATTCACGAATTGGTCTGATGGGGCGAAAGGTAGCAAATGGGATTCAATCTGGAGAGGTGAGAGGGTGATGTGATCGAGGAACTTAAACAAGATGAAGGAATACACAAGAAGTGGGAGGTACTGACATCTGCTGAAGAAGTGGCGGACCTTAGCAGGTCTCGGAAGGGAACAGGACAGGTTAATAAAGTGAGAAAGAAGGCAAATGGACTTGTTTCCTTTATTAGCCTTGGTACAAGATTTAAGTGGAGGGAGGTTATACTGGACCTGTATAAATTATTAGACCACAATCTGAGAACTGTGTGCAGTTCTGGTCACCTCAGAAATTTGTGACTGCACTAGAGAGGGGTGGGGGGGGGCGGTGGGGGCAGAGGAGATTTCCCGGGATGTTGGAAACATGCAGTTCCCCAGAAAGATTAGCCAGAGTGAGGATATTCTCCTCGCAACTGAGGAGAGTCATGCATCATGGAAACAGTCCAATTGTCTATGCCAACCGTGATTCATGAACTAAACAATTCCCTCTAACCCTTTCCTATTCATGAACTTAACCAAATGTCTTTTTAGCATACCCACATCCACCACTTCTACTGGTGGTTCATTCCACATACGCACCACTGTCTGTGCAAAAAAAGTTGCTCCTCATGTCCTTTTTAAATCTCTCTCCTCTCATCTTAGAGAAGGCTGAGTTACTTAAAGATCGAAGTTTAAAAGTAATTAGTAGAAGTATTAGCAAGAAGATGAAGAGGCATGTTTTCACCCAGTGGGTGGTCAGGGTCTGCAACCCACTGCCCAAAAAGATAGTTGATGCAAATCATTTAAATGGCGTCTGGCCGTGAGCCTGAGATCCTGTTACTTCCAGGGATACAGACCAAGTGCTAGGAAGTGGGATGAGACGTGATAATTTGTCTTTCAGCTCCACAAGTATAACAGCAGAATAACCTCCTTCTGTGCCACAAATGTTTCTAAATTTCTAAACAATTGGGTTGGAGGAATGGACACAGATATGGGAAAGCGTGTGGAAGAGGCAGTAGTTAATTGTTCCTTAGTATTATATAAGGCAGTTGGTACCTGAAAGAGTGAGCCGACATCAGTCATTGGGATATAAAGGACTGTTCCTGTGAGAAGCTAACCAATGTTATCAAGTGTTTAGTTTGAGTTGTTCTAGAGCTTAAGAGTGTGTCGCTAACAAGAAAGTGTATTTACTCTTAGGCTGAGCCTAATGTCCCACAAGATACAATTACTTATCTTCGATAAAATCTAACCAGATAATCAATACTATGTAATAAACCTTCACGGCTTTTATTGAGATTGACCTTCTCTTCTGCCAAAGACCATGTGTGTGCAACATTCCCCAAATGGTGTCTTAGAGTTTAGACTGATACCAGTCACAAGGATTGGTGGAAATGAATTGCCTCAAGTTATCTCAGGTGGTTTAGCTATCTGCATACTGCACTGGATACTGCAAAAGGTGCTGAAACATTCCAGCAATAGTAATGAAAGCTTGTGCTCTAGAACTTGCGGCTCCCCTTGCCAAGCTGTTCCGATGCAGTTACAAAATTGGCATCTACCTAACAAGGCAGAAAATTGCCCGGGTATGTCCTTAAATAAAGGACAAATCCACGTGTCCAATTACTGCCCTGTCATTTTAGTCTTAATCATCAGTAAGGTGTCATCAACAGTGCGATCAAACAGCACCTGTTCAACAATAACCTGCCCAGTTTGGGTTCTGTCAGGGTCACTCAGCTCCTGACCTCATTACATCCATGGTTCAAACATGGACAAAAGAGCTGAATTCCAGAGGGGAGATGAGAGGGACTGCCTTTGACATCAATCGAATGTAGCATCAAGGAGTCCAAGCAAATCTGTGATTAGGGGGTAAACTCTCCACTTTTTAGAATCATACCTGACACACAGGAAGATGGTTGTGGTTTTTGGAGGTCAGTCATCTCAGCTTCAGGACATCTCTTCAGGAGTTCCTCAGGGTAGTGTTCTAGGCTCAACTATCTTAAACTTTTTTATTAATGACCTCCGTCCACAATAATATCAGAAGTAGGCATATTTGCTGATGATTCCACATTGTTTAGCACCATTCATGACTCCTCTGATACCGAAGCAGTCTATGACTAAATGACCATAAGACCATTAATTATAGGAGCAGAATTAGGCTATTCAGCCCATTGTGTCTGCTTCACCAATTGATCAAGGCTATGTTTCTCAAGCCGATTCCCTCCTGCCTTTTCCCTGTAACCCTTAAGCCCCTTGCTAATCAATAACCTATCTATCTCTGTCTTACATATACTCAATGACTTGGCCTCCACAGCCTTCTGCAGCAATGAGTTCCACAGATTCACCACCCTCTGGCTGAAGAAATTTCTCTTCATCTCAGTTCTAAAGGTTGTCCCTTCCCCCCTGAGGCTGTGCCCCTGGATCCTAGACTCTCATACTAGTGGAAACACCTTCTCCATGCACACTCTGTCCAGGCCTGTCAGTGTTCTGTAAGATTCAATCAGATACCCCTCTCATCCTTCCATCTCCATCTATAACCAAACCAGATTTCCTGTACCATTCCTAGTATGTCAATCTGTTCTTCCTCGAGATCATTCTTGGAAACCTGCTCTGGATCCCCTCCAGTCCAGCACCTCCTCCCTTAGATACGGGACCCCAACTACTCACGATATTCCAAATGCGGTCTGACCAGAGCCGTATATAGCCACGGACATACATTTCTTCTTGTATTCTAACCCTTTCAAAATGAATGCCAACATTACATTTGCCTTCCTAACCATCAACGGAACCTGCATGTCAACCTTTAGAGAATCCTGAATTAGGGATCCCAAATCCTTTTGAACTTCAGAGTTCCAAAATCTTTCCCCATTTTGAAAATACTCCACACTTCTAGTCTTCCTACCAAAGTGCATAACCTCACACTTCCCCACTTTGTATTCCATCTGCTACATCTTTGCCCACTCTCTTAGCCTGTCTAAGTCCTTCTGCAGTCTCCCTCAATACTATCTGTCCATCCACTTATCTTTCTGTCATCTGCAAACTTAGCAACAGTGCCCTCAGTTCCCTTTATCCAGGTTGTTAATATGTAATATGAATATTAATGGTCTCTAAACTGACTCCTGGTCTCAACTCTGCTAGCCTCCAACTGTCAGCCTGAAAAAGACCCCTTTATCCCACTCTCTGTCTTCTGCCTTCTGCCAGTCAGCCAATCCTCTATCCATCCTGGTATCTTGCCCCAGCACCATGGGTTCTTATCTTATTTAACACCTTCCTGTGTGATACCTTGTCAAAGGCCATTTGGAAATCCAATAGATCACATTCTCTGCTTCTCCTTTGTCTAACTAGTCTAACTTTGTCTAAATGTTGTCAGGTATGACCTCCCCTTGATGATGAAGCCTTGCTGACTCAATCCAATTTTACCATGCACTTCCAAGTGCTTGGCAATCTCATCCTTAACAATAGACTCTAAATCCTATCAATGACTGAGGTTAGGCTAACCAGCCTGTAATTTCCTGTCTTCTGCCTCCTTCCTTTCTTAAACAGGGTTTTTAAGCCATTTTACTATTCTCTACAGCAAAACATGGACAATATCCAGACTTTGGCTGAAAAGTAGTAAGTAACATTTGTGCCACACAAAATCCAGTCAATGATCATCTAAATCTAATCCCTGTCCTTGACATTCAATGGTGTTATCATCACTGAATCCCCCACTATCAACATCCTAGAGGTTACCATTGATAAACTGGACTAGCTAGATAAATATGTTTGCGACAAGAGCAGGTCAGAAGCTTGGAATACTATATTGAGTAACTCCCCTCCTGACTCCCCTAAGCTTCATCCATACCCTTCACCACTGCCACTCAGTAGCAGCAGTGTGTACTACTTACAAGATAACACTTTATTAGGCAGGAGGTGACAGTACCATCAGAGAGCAGTTGAGCACATGGTATTTTTTTTCAAAAGCAGGATCTCAGACATGGGTATGGTTAAGGTTTACTGGATGGGAGTGATCCCTATGCTACTATTTGTTTCAGTCTTGGACAACCTACAGAAAGCACATGCATGCTTGCCTTCATTACTCAGATCTATGGGTATAGGAGCATTAAGTTGAGGTTGTACAGGGCATTGATGAAACTTCCTCTAGAGTACTGTGTCCAGTTCTGGTCACCCTGTTATAGGAAAGATACCTACTGGAGAGGGTTCAGAGGGGATTTACCATAATGTTGCTGGGAATAGAGGGTTTGAGTTAATAACGAAAGGCTGGATAAACTGGGACTGTTTCACTGGAGTGTTGAGGAATGATCTTATGAAGGTTTATAAAATCATGAGGGGTATAAATAAGACGAATGGCTGGATTTCATTCCCCGGGGGGGGATTTCAAAACTAGCAGGAATATTTTTAAGGTGAGAGGAAAGAGCTTTAAAGAAAACATGAGGGGTAACTTTTTCACACAGAGAGTTGTTCATGTTTCCAATGAACTTCCAAAGGAAGTGATGGATTTACAACATTTGAAAGACATTTGGCTAAGTCCATGAATAAGAAATGTTTGGAGGGATATGGTTCAAGCGCAGTCAGGTGGGACTAGTTTAGTTTGGGATTATGGTTGGCACAGACTGGTTTATGCGCTGTATGACTCTATGACTTGATGATTCTATGATGCCTCACAAGATCCTCCAAATCCAGTGCCAAGAGAGTGGTCCACCAGGAGTGTTCTGTCCCAAGCCAAAACACCCAGCATTAAGCAGCTCATCACTGCTGGACGGAATGTAAGTGTGTGGCTGACACCGGACCCCTGAAGCGATTGTTGTGTTCAGAACTCAGTCACCACAGGAATGAATGATCCAGCAGATTTTGATGTGAGAGTGAAGCACCTGTAACTAATGCAAACAGTCATTTCAGTTCTCCCTTGTGACTTTCTCCAGCAAACCTGCTCAATGATTCATTGCAGACTTCTGAGCGTACCCTCCTGCCAACCAACGACAGCAGACTGTTTACATCGACAGATCAGCCGAGTGGATGAATAATTAAATACTCTTTCACCCATTGTCGATGCTCAGTAACCCTCAAGGCAACACTGAGTAATTTTCTCCATGTAAAACTGCACAAAAACACATCTTTACACGGGAAGCAGAGCTGCAGGATTCTTTTGAATCTTAACATTTTCTCCATGTTTGTAGTGTTATGGCCAGGCCCCAAATAAAGTTCGTTAAAACCACAATTAAATGGGCACCAGTTTAAGACTAAGATGAACATGAACTTTCTCAATCAGAGGGCTTTCAGTCTTTGGAGTTCCTTGCCACAGAGAGCTGTGGGGAAGAGACCTTGTGCATATTATAGCCTGTTGGACTATAATCTGGTGTCAGGTGACTTCTGAACTTGTCCACTCAAGTCCAACACCAGCACCTCCACATCGTGAATCTACCATGATAAGATCCAAACCCATGTCCTGAGCACACCAGCTCTGTATTATCCAGTGATCACTATGTCACCAACTGGCTGGAAAAAAGAAAAGGGAATTGTTCCTTATCCTGGTAAAATCAAAACTACATTGTTTTCAGAAATCATTCAGTTTTGTGACTTGAATTTTACGATTCCCATACTTGCTTTCAACTATCTCCCTCTGTAAAGTTCTCCTGACCCACAAATCCCACGAATTTACCTTATTCTGGCTCCTACCCCATCCCTCATTTTCATTGCTTTACCCTTAGTAGCTGCTGTTTGTGACTGATGTTCTTCTAAATGCTTTGGCAGGATGTGAGACTGGCTTGCTTGATTGCTCAATCCTGAATTGTCCTTGAGAAAGTGATGGTGAGCTGCCTTCTTTAACCACGATACTCTCTGGTAACTGTCCCAAGGTTTAGATCCAGTTTGGATTCCAACCAAATCAGTAGAGAATAAATGGATTCCTTATGAGAAAATATTGGATAATTTGAATTTGCTTCCACTGGGGATTAGAAAAATGGGAGATGATTTTTTGATTGAAGTGTAAGATCCTGAATGATTTTGATACGATGAATGTGGAAAGAATGGTTATTTTCATGGCTTAAAACTGGAGGACACTTTGAAAATTAAGGATCACCTTTCAGGAGAGAGATGATGGATTTTTTTTCCCTTCAGTTTGTTGTGTGCCTTTGGCATGGCTTCAGGATGGTGGAGGAGAAAGTGAGGATTGCAGATGCTGGAGATCAGAGCTGAAAATGTGTTGCTGGAAAAGCGCAGCAGGTCAGACAGCATCCAAGGAGCAGGAGAATCGACGTTTCGGGCAGAAGCCCTTCTTCAGGAATGAGGAAAGTGTGTCCAGCAGGCTAAGATAAAAGGTAGGGAGGATGGACTTGGGGGAGAGGCTTTGGAAATGCGATTGGTGGAGGGAGGTCAAGGTGAGGGTGATAGGCCAGAGTGGGGGT
>NC_057713.1:9470327-9477425 GCF_004010195.1 Chiloscyllium plagiosum
GCTAAGATAAAAGGTAGGGAGGATGGACTTGGGGGAGAGGCTTTGGAAATGCGATAGGTGGAGGGAGGTCAAGGTGAGGGTGATAGGCCGGAGTGGGGTGGGGGCAGAGAGGTCAGGAAAATGATTGCAGGTTAGGAAGATGGTGCTGAATTTGAGGGATTTGACTGAGACAAGGTGGGGGGAGGGGAAATGAGGAAACTGGAGAAATCTGAGTTCATCCCTTGTGGTTGGAGGGCGGTGCTGAGTTCGAGGAATTTGACTGAGACAAGGTGGGGGGAGCCTCCAACTAAGGATTACCCATCCTTAATTGCCCAGAAAACAGTTAAAGAGTCAACCACATTTGCTGTGGATCTGGAGTCACATGTAGGCCATGACTAGATACTTATTGAATTCAAAGTCCATCATCTGGCAAGGCAGGACAGGAGCCCTGCTACCCAAGATGTGAGCCCAGCAATAATACCACTAGCCCAACATCTTTCCATTTTTTAACGTCAAGGTCAATAGGTTCTTGTTAGGCAGGGAAGTCAAGGATTATCAGGAATAGATCGGACTGTGAAATTTAGCAGCACTCTCAGGTCAGTCACAATCTTATTTAAAGTCAGAACAGGCTTGATGGACAAATCACCTACTTCAGCTAATTTAGTATGTTAAACTCAGAAATTCCCAATCCCAATCTCACGGTCTCACTCTCCCTCTCACACTTTCTTTCTCCTCTACACTTCTTCTTAAGACCTACATCCTTGTCCAAGGTTGCCTGCTCTCCTATTACCTCATGACCAATCCTGCTTGTGCCATTGGGCATCTTTATCATTGATTCATCCGTGGGACCTGTACATTGCTGAATGGTCTAGCATTTATTCACCCATAGGACCTGTACATTGCTGACTGGTCTAGCATGTATTCACCCTTGGGATCTGTACATTGCTGACTGGTATAGCAACTATGCACCCAGGGGGCCGGTACATTGATGACTGGTATAGCAACTATGCACCCGTGGGACCTGTACATTGCTGACTGGTCTGGCATATATTCACCCGTGGGACCTGTACATTGCTGACTGTTCCAGGATTTATTCACCCATGGGAGCTGTGCATTGCTGACAGGTGTGGCATTTATTCACCCGTGGGACCTGTACATTGTTGGCTGGTCTAGGATTTATTCACCCATGGGAGCTGTGCATTGCTGACTGGTCTAGAATTTATTCACCCGTTGGACCGATGCATTGCTGACTGGTCTAGAAGTTATTCACCCGTGGGACCTGTGCATTGCTGACTGATCTAGCAATTATTCACCCGTGGGACCTGGTCATTGCTGACTGGCCTTGCATTTATTCACCCGTGGGACCTGGTCATTGCTGACTGGTCTAGCAATTATTCACCAGTGGGACCTGTACATTGCTGACTGGTCTAGCATTTATTCACCCGTGGGACCTGGACATTGATGACTGGTCTCGCATTTATTCATCCGTGAACCTGGTCGTTGCTGACTGGTCTAGCATTTATTCACCCGTGGGACCTGTACATTGCTGACTGTTCAAGCATTTATTCCCCCATGCGACATGTACATTGCTGAAAGGTCTTGCATTCATTCACCTGTAGGACCAGTCCATTGCTGACTGCTCTAGCACTTATTCACCCTTGGGACCTGTGCATTGCTGACTGGTCTTGCAATTATTCACCTGTGGGACCTGTACATTACGGACTGGTCCAGCATTTATGCACCCCTGGGACCTGTGCTTTGTTGGCTGGTCTGTCATTTATTCACCCGTAGGACCTGTGCATTGATTACTTGTCTACCATTAATTCACCCGTGGGACCTGTACATTGCTGACTAGTCGACCATTTATTCACCCGTGGGACCTGTCACTTTGCTGACTGGTCTTGCAATTATTCACCATGGAACCTGTGCATTGCTGACTGGTGGAGCATTTATTCAACCGTGGGACCTGTACATTGCTGACTGGGTAAAAACAATGACGGCAGATGCTGGAAACCAGATTCTGGATCAGTTATTCACCCTTGGGACCTGTACATTGCTGACTGGTCTAGCAATTATTCACCTGTGGGACCTGTACATTGCTGACTGGTCTAGCATTTATTCACTGTGGGATCGGATTATTGCTGACTGGTATTGCAACGATGTACCCGTGGGACCGGTACATTGCTGACTGGTATAGCAACCATGCACACGTGGGACCTGTGCATTGCTGGCTGGTCTGGCATTTATTCACCCATGGGACCAATGCATTGCATGTCCCACTGTTGAATAAATGCTAGACCAGCCAGCAATGCACAGGTCCCATGGGTGAATTAATGCTTGACCAGTCAGCAATGCACTGGTTGAGCATTTATTCACCCGTGGGACCAGTGCATTGCTGACTGGTTAAGCATTAATTCACCCATGGGACCTGTACATTGCTGACTCGTTTAGCATTTATGTACCCATGGGACCTGTGCATTGCTGGCTGGTCTAGCATTTATTCAACAGTGGGACATGTACATTGCTGACTGGTCAAATATTTATTTACCCATGGGAGCTGCACACTGCTGACTGGTCTAGCATTTATTCAGCCATGGCACCTGTACATTACTGACTGATCTAGCATTTATTCACACATGGGACCTGTGTATTGCTGAGTGGTCTAGCATTTATTCACCCGTGGGACCTGTACATTGCTGATTGATCTAGCATTTATTTACCCATGGGACCTGTGCTTTGTTGGCTGGTCTAGCATTTATTCACCCGTGGGACCTGTGCATTGCTGGCTGGTCTAGCATTTATTCAACAGTGGTACATGTACATTGCTGACTCGTTTAGCATTTATTTACCCACGGGACCTGTGTTTTCTTGGCTGGTCTGGCATTTATTCACCCGTGGGACCAGTGCATTGCTGACTGGTCAAGCATTAATTCACCCATGGGACCTGTACATTGCTGACTGGTCAAGCATTAATTCACCCTTGGGACCTGGATATTGGTTGCTGGTCTAGCATTTAATCAACTGTGGGAGCTGTGCATTGCTGACTGGTCTAGCAGCTATTCACCTGTGGGACCTGTACATTACTGATTGGTCTAGCATTTATTCACCCATGGGACCTGTGCATTGCTGGCTGGTCTACCATTTATTCACCCATGGGACCTGTAAATTGCTGACTGGTCTACCATTTATTCACCCATGGGACCTGTACATTGCTGAAAGGTCTAGAATTTATTCACCCGTGGGACCTGTGCATTGCTGACTGGTCTTGCATTTATTCACCCATGGGACCTGTACATTGCTGAAAGGTCTAGCATTTATTCACCTGTGGGACCTATACATTGTTGGCTGATCTAGCACTTATTCACCCGTGGGACCTGTGAATTGCTGACTGGTCGAGCATTTATTCACCCTTGGGACTTATTTAGCATTTGTTTACCCATGGGACCTGTGCTTTGTTGGCTGGATTAGCATTTATTCACCCGTGGGCCCGGTACATTGCTGACTGGTCTAGCATTTATTCACCCGTGGGACCTGTGCATTGCTGACTGGTGTAGCATTTGTATACCCATGGGACCTGTGCATTGCTGAAAGGTCTAGCATTTATTCATCATTTGGACCTGTACATTGCTGAAAGGACTCGCATTTATTCACCAGTGGGACCTGTACATTGCTGACTGGTCAAGCACTTATTCACTCTTGGGACCTGTGCATTGCTGACTGGTCTAGCATTTATTCACCCATGGGACCTGTACATTGCTGAAAGGTCTAGCATTTATTCACCAGTGGGACCTGTACATTGCTGACTGGTCAAGCATTTATTCACCCGTGGGAGCTGTACATTGCTGACTGGTCTAGAATATATTCACATGTGGGACCTGTACATTGCTGACTGGTCTAGCATTTATTCACCCGTGGGACCTATACATTGTTGGCTGGCCAAGCACTTATTCACCCGTGGGACCTGTGAATTGCTGACTGGTCTAGCATTTATTCACCCTTGGGACCTGTACATTGTTGGCTGGTCAAACAATTATTCACTCGTGAGACCAATGAATTGCTGACTGGTCAAGCATTTATTCACCCGTAGGACATGTACATTGCTGACTCGTTTAACATTTATATACCCATGGGACCTGTGCTTTGTTGGCTGGCCTCGCATTTATTCACCCATGCGACCTGTGCATTGCTGGCTGGTCTAGCATTTATTCACCCGTGGGACCTGTGCATTGCTGACTGGCCAAACATTTATCTACCCATGGGACCTGTACATTACTGACTGGTCTAGCATTTATTCACCCATGAGACCTGTGTATTGCTGACTGGTCTAGCATTAATTCGCCCTTGGGACCTGGATATTGCTTGCTGGTCTAGCATTTAATCAACTGTGGGACCTGTGCATTGCTGACTGGTGTAGCAGTTATTCACCCATTGCACCTGTACATTGTTGGCTGGTCTCTCAATTAGCCACCTGTGGGACCTGTACATTTCTGATTGATCGAGCATTTATTCACCCGTGGGACCTGTACATTGCTGACTGGTCTAGCATTTATTCACCCGTGGGACCTGTGCATTGCTGGCTGGTCTCGCATTTATTCACCCGTGGGACCTGTGCATTGCTGACTGGTCTAGCAATTATTCACCTGTGCGACCTGTGCTTTGCTGACTGGTCTAGCATTTATTCACCCGTTGGACCTGTACATTGCTGACTAGTCTCACATTTATTCACCCATGCGACATGTACATTGCTGGCTGGTCTAGCATTCATTCACCCTTGGGACTTGTCCATTGCTGACTGCTCTAGCATTTATTCACCCGTGGGACCTATACATTGCTGACTGGTCTGGCATTTATTCACCCTTGGTACCTGTACAGCGTTTGCTGGTCTTGCAATTATTCACCTGTGGGACCTGTACATTTCGGACTGGTCCAGCATTTATGCACCCCTGCGACCTGTACATTTTTGGCTGGCCTGTTATTTATTCACCCGTAGGACCTGTGCATTGCTTACTGGTCTAGCATTTATTCACCCATGGGACTTGTGCATTGCTGACTGGTCGACCATTTACTCACCATTGGGACATGTACCTTGCTGACTGGACTCGCATTTAATCACCCATGGGAGCGGGACATTGCTGACTGGTACAGCAACTATGCACACGTGGGACCTGTGCATTGCTGACTGGTCGAGCATTTATTCACCCGTAGGACCTGTACATTGCTGACTGGTCTCGTATTTATTCACCCGTGGAACCTGTACATTGCTGACTGGTCTAGCATTTATTCACCCGTGGGACCTGTACATTGCTGTCCGATCTAGCATTTATTCACCTGTGGGACCTGTGCATTGTTGGCTGTTCTAGGATCTATTCACCCATGGGAGCTGTGCATTGCTGGCTGGTTTAGCATTTATTCATTGCTGACCGGTCGAGCTTTTATTCCCCCGTAGGACCTGTACATTGCTGAGTGGTCTCGCTTTTATTCACCCGTGGGAACTGTACATTGCTGATTGGTCTCGCATTTATTCACCCATGGGAACTGTACATTGCTGATTGGTCTCGCATTTATTCACCCTTGGGACCTGTGCATTGCTGACTGGTCTAGCATTGCTGGCTGGTCTAGCATTTATTCACCCATGGGACCTGTACATTGCTGAAAGGTCTAGCATTTATTCACCCGTGGGGCCTGTGAATTGCTAACTGGTCTAGCATTTATTCACCCTTGGAACCTGGTCATTGCTGACTGGTCTAGCATTTATTCACCCGTGGGACCTGTACATTGCTGACTGGTCTAGCATTTATTCACCCGTGGGACTGTGCATTGCTGTCTGGTCTAGCATTTATTCACCCGTGGCATCTGTGCATTGCTGACTGGTCTTGCATTTATTCACCCGTGGGAGCTGTACATTGCTGAAAGGTCAAGCATTTTTTCACCCGTGGGACCTGTGCATTGCTGACTGGTCTAGCATTTATTCGCCCGTGGGTCCTGTACATTGCTGAAAGGTCGAGCATTTTTTCACCCGTGGGACCTGTGCATTGCTGACTGGTCTAGCATTTATTCGCCCGTGGGTCCTGTACATTGCTGAAAGGTCGAGCATTTATTCACCCGTGGGACCTGTACATTGCTGACTGGTCGAGCATTTATTCATCCCGTGGGACCTTGGCATTGCTAACTGGTGTAGCATTTATTCACCCGTGGGACCTGTGCATTGCTGACTGGTCTAGCATTTATTCACCCATGGGGCCTGTGAATTGCTAACTGGTCTAGCATTTATTCACCCTTGGAACCTGGTCATTGCTGACTGGTCTAGCATTTATTCACCCGTGTGACCTGTGCATTGCTGGCTGGTCTAGCATTTATTCACCCATGGGACCTGTACATTGCTGAAAGGTCTAGCATTTATTCACCCGTGGGACCTGTGCATTGCTGACTGGTCTAGCATTTATTCACCCCTGTGACCTGAACATTGCTGACTGGTCGAGCATTTATTCCCCGTGTGTCCTGTACATTGCTGACTGGTCGAGCATTAATTCACCCTTGGGACCTGGATATTGGTTGCTGGTCTAGCATTTAATCAACTGTGGGAGCTGTGCATTGCTGACTGGTCTAGCAGTTGTTCACCTGTGGGACTTGAACATTGCTGACTGGTCTAGCATTTATTCACCCGTGGGACCTGTACATTGCTGACTGGTCTAGCATTTATTCACCTCTGGGACCTGCACATTGCTGACTGGTCTAGCATTTATTCACCCGTGGGGCCTGTGAATTGCTAAGTGGTCTAGCATTTATTCACCCTTGGAACCTGGCCATTGCTGACTGTTCTAGCATTTATTCACCCGTGCGACCTGTACATTGCTGACTCGTTTAGCATTTATTTACCCATGGGACCTGTGCTTTGTTGGCTGGTCTAGCATTTATTCACCCGTGGGACCTGTACATTGCTGACTGGTCTAGCATTTATTCACCCGTGTGATCTGTACATTGCTGACTGGTCTAGCATTTATTCACCCTTGGAACCTGGTCATTGCTGACTGGTCTAGCATTTATTCACCCGTGGGACCAGTACATTGCTGACTTATTTAGCATTTGTTTACCCATGGGACCTGTGCTTTGTTGGCTGGA
>NC_057713.1:9477925-9486786 GCF_004010195.1 Chiloscyllium plagiosum
CCGTACATTGCTGACTGGTCGACCATTTATTCAACAGTGGGACATGTACATTGCTGACTGATCAAACATTTATTTACCCATGAGAGCTGCAGACTGCTGACTGTTCTAGCATTTATTCACCCATGGGACCTGTACATTGCTGACTGGTCTAGCATTTATTCACCCGTGGGACCTGTGCATTGCTGTCTGATCTAGCATTTATTCATCCGTGGGACCTGTGCATTGCTGTCTGATCTAGCATTTATTCACCCGTGGGACCTGTGCATTGTTGGCTGTTCTAGGATTTATTCACCCATGGGGGCTGTGCATTGCTGACTGGTATGGCATTTATTCACCCGTGGGACCTGTACGTAGTTGACTGGTTTAGCATTTGTTCACCCGTTTGATCGGTGCATTGCTGACCGGTCGAGTTGTTATTCCCCCGTGGGACCTGTGCATTGCTGACTGGTCTAGCATTTATTCACCCGTGGGACTTGTACATTGCTGACTGGTCAAAAATTTATTTACCCATGGGAATGTACATTACTGACTGGTCTAGCATTTATTCACCCATGGGACCTGTACATTGCTGAGTGGTCTCACATTTATTCACCCGTGGGACGTGTACATTGCTGATTGGTCTCGCATTTATTCTCCCATGGGACATGTACATTGCTGACTGGTCTCGCATTTATTCATCCGTGGGACCTGTGCATTACTGACTGGTCTAGCATTTATTCACCCGTGGGACCTGTACATTGCTGACTGGTCTGGCATTAATTCACCTATGGGAGCTGTACATTACTGACTGGTCTAGCATTTATTCACCCGTGGGACCTGTACAGCGTTTGCTGGTCTTGCACTTATTTACCCTTGGGACCTGTGCATTGCTGTCTGGTCAAGCACTTATTCACCCGTGGGACCTGAACATTGCTGACTGGTCTTGCAATTATTCACCTGTGGGACCTGTACATTACGGACTGGTCCAGCATTTATGCACCCGTGGGACCTGTACATCTTTGGCTGGTCAGTCATTTATTCACCCGTAGGACTTGTGCATTGCTTACTGGTCTACCATTTATTCACCCGTGGGACCTGTACTTTGCGGACTCGTCTTGCAATTATTCACTATGGGACCTGTGCATTGCTGACTGGTCTCGCATTTATTCAACAGTGGGACATGAACATTGTTGACTGATCAAACATTTATTTACCCATAGGAGCTGCACACTGCTGACTGGTCTAGCATTTATTCACCCATGGGACCTGTGCATTGCTGACTGGTCTAGCATTTATTCAACCGTGGGACCTGTACATTGCTGACAGGATAAAAACAATGACTGCAGATGCTGAAAGCCAGATTCTGGATCAGTTATTCACACTTGGGACCTGTACTTTGCTGACTGGTCTTGCAATTATTCACCCGTGGGACCGGTACATTGCTGACTGGTCTAGCATTTATTCACCCGTGGGACCTGTACATTGCTTACTGGTTTAGCATTTATTCACCCTTGGGATCAGAACATTGCTGACTGGTATAGCAACTATGCACCCATGGGACTGTTACATTGCTGACTGGTATAGCAACTATGCACACGTGGGACCTGTGCATTGCTGACTTGTGTAGCATTTATTCATCCATGGGACCTGGTCATTGCTGATTGGTCTAGCATTTATTTTCCCATGGGACCTGTACATTGCTGACTTGTCTAGCATTTATTCACCTGTGGGACCTGTGCATTGCTGACTGGTCGAGCATTTATTCACCCGTGGGACCTGTGCATTGCTGACTGGTCTAGCAATTATTCACCAGTGGGACCTGTACATTGCTGACTGGTCTAGCATTTATTCACCCGTGGGACCTGTACATTGCTGAATGGTCTAGCATTTATTCACCCGTGGGACCTGTACATTGCTGACTGGTCGAGCATTTATTCACCTGTGGGACCTGTGCATTGCTGACTGGTCTAGCATTTATTCATCCTTGGGACCTGGTCATTGCTGATTGGTCTAGCATTTATTTTCCCATGGGACCTGTACATTGCTGACTCGTCTAGCATTTATTCACCCTTGGGACCTGTACATTGCTGACTCGTTTAGCAATTATTTACCCATGGGACCTGTGCTTTGCTGGCTGGTCAAGCATTTATTCACCCGTGTGACCTGTACATTGCTGGCTGGTCTAGCCTTTATTCAACAGTGGGACATGTACATTGCTGACTGGTCAAACATTTATTTACCCATGGGAGCTGCACACTGCTGAATGGTCTCACATTTATTCACCCGTGGGACCTGTGTATTGCTGACTGGTCTAGCATTAATTCACCCTTGGGACCTGGATATTGCTTGCAGGTCTAGCATTTAATCAACTGTGGGACCTATGCATTGCTGACTGGTCTAGCAGTTATTCACCCATGGGACCTGTATATTGCAGTTTGGACTCGCACTTATTCACCCGTGGAACCTGTACATTGCTGACTGGTCTCGTTTTTAGTCACCCGTGGAACCTGTACATTGCTGTCTGATCTAGCGCTTCTTCACCCTTGGGACCTGTGCATTGCTGACTGGTCTCGCATTTATTCACCTGTGGGACCTGTGCATTGCTGACTGGTCTAGCATTTATTCATCCTTGGGACCTGGTCATTGCTGATTGGTCTAGCATTTATTTTCCCATGGGACCTGTACATTGCTGACTCGTCTAGCATTTATTCACCCGTGGGACCTGTGCATTGCTGACTGGTCTAGCAATTATTCACCCGTGGGACCTCTGCATTGCTGACTGGTCAAGCATTTATTCACCCGTGTGACCTGTACATTGCTGACTGGTCTAGAATTTATTCACCCGTGGGACCTGTGCATTGCTGACTGGTCCAGAATTTAATCACCCATGGGACCTGTGCATTGCTGACTGGTCTAGCAATTATTCACCCGTGGGACCTGTGCATTGCTGACTGGTCAAGCATTTATTCACCCGTGGGACCTGTGCATTGCTGACTGGTCTAGAATTTATTCACCCGTGGGACCTGTGCGTTGCTGACTGCTGTAACATTTGTTCACCCATGGGACCTGTACATTGCTGACTGGTCTAGCAATTATTCAACCCTGGGTGTCTGTGCCTTGCTGGCTGGTCTAGCATTTTTTTACCTTTGGGACCTGTATATTGCTGACTGGTCTTGCATGTCTTCACCCGTGTGATCTGTACATTGCTGACTGGTCAAGCATTTATTCACCCGTGGGACCTGTACATTGCTGGATGTTCAAGCATTTGTTCATCCGTGGGACCTGTGCATCGCTGACTGGTCTAGCATTTATTCACTCGTTGGACCTGAACATTGCTGACTGGTCTAGCATTTATTCACCCGTGGGACCTGTACCTTGCTGGCTGTTTTAGCATTTATTCACTCGTCGGACCTGTGCGTTGCATGCCGGTCTAGCATTTGTTCACCCGTGTGACCTGTACTTTGTTGGCTGGTCTAGCATTTATTGACCCATGGCACCTGTGCGTTGCTGGCCGGTCTTGCATTTACTCACCCGTGGGAACTATACGTTGCGAGCTGCTCCAACATTTAATCACCTATCGGACCTGTGCATTGCTGACTGGTCAAGCATTTATTGCCCGTGCTGAAAATGTGTTGCTGGAAAAGCGCAGCAGGTCAGGCTGCATCCAGGGAACAGGAGAATCAACGTTTCGGGCCTAAGCCCTTCTCCAGGAATGGAGGGCTTATGCCTGAAGAAGGGCTTTTGCCCGAAACATCGATTCTCCTGTTCCCTGGATGCAGCCTGACCTGCTGCGCTTTTCCAGCAACACATTTTCAGCTCTGATCTCCAGCATCTGCAGACCTCACTTTCTCCTCATTTATTGCCTGTCCCTAGTTGCCCTTGGACAAGGTGGGAGTAAGCTGCCTTCTTGTATCGCTGTAGTCCGTGCACTGTGGATAAACCTGCATTGCCCACCGGCAGGAAATTCTATGCTTTTGACCCAGTGACAGTGAAGGAACCGATCTATTTCCAAGTCAGAACGGTGAACGGCTTGGAGGGAAACTTGCAGGTGGTTGTGTTCCCATTTATCTGCTGTTCTTTTCCTTCTAGTTGGAATTGTTTTGTAAGATGCTGACTAAGAATCTTGGATGAGTTTCTGCAGTGCATCTTGGACTTTGTATGTCCTCCTGCTATGGTGATGGGGGAGTGAATGTTTGTCGATGTGATGCCAGTCAAACAGACTGCTTTTTTCTGAATGGTATCAATTATCTTGAATATTGTTGGAGCTGTGCCCATCCAGGCAAGTGGAGAGTATTCCATCACACTCCTGACTTGTGCCTTGTAGATGATGGACAGGATTTGGGAAGAGTCAGGAGGTGAATTACTAGTTGCAGTAGCCTCTGATCTTCTCTTGTATGTGTTTATGTGTTGAGTCCAATGGGTTTCTAGCCACATGGTAACCCCGAAGATGTTGATAGTGGGGGATTCTGTGAAGGTAATGTCATTGAGTGTCAAGGGGAAGTGGTTAGTTTGCCTCTAATTAGAGATGGTCATAGGCTGCTGTTATGTAGTTGAAGGTTTGTACTGTACCTTTAAGAGGGATTAAAGACCGTTTTGCACTGAGAGCTTGCAGGCACCTATCATGTGACTGACTAGCAGTCTCAGAGTGTACTGGAAAAGTGAAATAAATGTAACATTTGGCTGTAAACTAGATACCTCAGTTGTTTTAATTACCAGTCAAATCTAACCAATCAGTTTACATTATGCCCCAGGATACTAAAACACAAACAAGTTTGAATTTATTGTTTTTGACAACATTGAACCAATAAGATGATTTGATGTTTGGACTATAAAGAAGTAGGCATTGTGAGAGTTAGCCAGAGAGAGCGACCAACTGCCATTGACAGTGTAAATGCCAGCAAAACACTCTCTATTAAAGGTACCTTTCTTCACATCTTTGCAGCAAAAGACCGAAGACCGACCCAGGGAGATCTACAGACAAAGGGAGGAGGACACCGGAGAAATCTGCGGCTTTCTATGTTTGAAAATTACGTTGATGTAATTTTAATATGGGTGGTTATTGGAAAGGTAGATTGTGATAGAGTTGGAGGCAGATAACAAACCTCTAAGGGAATGGGGGCTTAGAGTTGTGAATAGTTATTGTTTAATGTTCACTTTTAGAGTTAAAGAACAACTTAGTATTTTTTCTCTATATAGTGGAATTTTTGAGTTCTCTGTTACTCATATTTTAACAGACTACAAGGCGAGGTGAGCTTTTCTGGGTGTTTGGTTTAATTAACAGAAGGGTTTGTAACAATTTGGGGGCTCGTCCAGTACGTCACTGCTGGGTCTGTCCCAGGGATGGTGATGGTGGGGTCTGCGACATTGTCTGTAATGTATGATTCCATGAGTATGACTGTGTCAGGCTGATGAGTCTGTGAGACAGCTCTCCCAATTTTGGCACTAGCCCCCAGATGTTAGTCAGGAGGACTCTGCAAGATCGAATGGGCTGTTTCTGCTATTGTTTTTTTTCTGGTGCCTATGTCAATGTCAGCTAGTCTCTCCAGTTTTATTTCTTTGAGATTTTGTAGTGATTGATACAACTGAGTGGCTTGTTCAGCTAGTTAGAGTCATGGAGTCGTAGAGATGTACAGCATGGAAACAGACCCTTCGGTCCAACCCGTCCATGCTGACCAGATATCCCAACCCAATCTAGTCCCACCTGCCAGCACCCGGCCCATATCCCTCACGTTCCATACAGGTACCATCCTCTGCGTGAAAAAGTTGCCCAAGTTGAGAGTCAACCACATTGATGTGGGTCTGGAGTCACATGTAGACCCGACAAGGTGAGGATGGCAGATTTCCTTCCCTGAAGGACATTAGTGAGCCAGATGGATGTTCTGGACAATCAACAATCGTTCCATGGTCATCAGTAGATTCTTAATTACAGATTTTTAATTCAATCATCTACCTTGTTAGGATTTGAACCTGAGTCCCCAGACCATTAGTCAGTGCATAAATATTTGAGCCCATGATTTCTTCCATCTAGAAGTACAGGGAAGAAGATATATGGGAACACCATCTCCTGCAAGTTCCCCTCCAAGCCACTCCCCAACTTGACTTGGAACTATCCTGACTTCCTTCAGTCTCACTGGGTCAAGATCCTGGAATTCCCTCCCTAAGGGCCTACCTGCAGCACATGGACTACAGCAAGTTTAAGCAGGCAGCTCACTCCCACCCCCTCAGGGGGGCAATCAGGGATGGGCAATAAATGCTGGGGCCAGCTAGCAACACCCACGTTCCTTTGATGGATTTTAACAAAATACATTTGCTACGAGGGTAGTCATGACTTGGAGACGCCGGTGTTGGACTGGGGTGGACAAAATTAAAAACCACACAACGCCAGGTTATAGTCCAACAGGTTTATTTGGAAGCACTAGCTTTTGGAGCACTGCTCCTTCAACAGATCTGCAATCACCTGATGAAGGAGCAGCGCTCCGAAAGCTAGTGCTTCCAAATAAACCTGTTGGACTATAACCTGGAGGAGCAGCACTCCGAAAGCTAGTGCTTCCAAATAAATCTGTTGGACTATTACCTGGTGTAGTGTGATTTTTAATTTTCTATGAGGGACAGTTCTAGGGGAAAGAGTAGAAAGAATGTAAATTCTGCACGAAAATATATATTTTAAAAGTTGTCTTGTTCTCCCCCCCCCCCCAACCCCCCCATCCCAGCTTGTGTGGAGACGTTTCTGTGGTATGGACTCATGGGCAGGGGCAGGATGAACTGCTGTGAATGCAGCAACAGCGGGAATTAACACTCAGGCGAACAGGTCTGTGTACAATCGGTATGTGCCAATGACATGTTTGGATCTGATGTTGAACTGAGAGACTGCGCCCTCTTCCGCCTCCCCGACTGCTCTGTGTGTGTGTGTGTCAAGTTAAAATCGAGTTAACAAAGTTAGAATCATTTTCGACTTTCTGAAATCACATTTTTCATGAAGCATGATTGAAGCAAAACAAATTGTGATTTAGAAATAAACCATCCTGACTTCAGGCAGTTTGTAGGAAGGGTTTGAGAGTATTCTCTGCGTGTATGTCTGTGGGTTTGTTGGGTGGGTTTGACAGGAGAGTTAATCCTGAGACAGAGAGATGGCCCAGAAAAGAGGGCAGGCTGGGGAATCAATCAGCCAGTGGGTCTGACGAGGCCCTAACTGCTCGAGGAGGAACCCAGGCTGCTCAGGAATTCCTTCTGTTTATAGAAAAATATTTTCAAAGTTTGGCAACTTCACGGGAAAAGCTGTGCCTCTGAGATCCAGCCTTCCCTCCCCATGGATTCTGGCGAGTCGTGTGTTCCAGAGGCGAGGGGAAGGGGGCATTTTTCAGATGGAGATAACCTATCTGAGACAGAGAGAGAGAGAGAGAGATAATGTAACCCCAGCTCAGAGAGGGAGAGAGACACTGTAATCCCAGCTCAGAGAGAAAGAGAGAGAGACTGCAACCCCAGCTCAGAGAGAGACTGTAACCCCAGCTCAGAGAGAGATACTGTAACCCCAGCTCAGAGAGTGAGAGACTGTAACCCCAGCTCAGAGAGAGACAGAGAGACTGTAACCCCAGCTCAGAGACAGAGAGAGACTGTCACCCCAAATTAGAGAGAGAGACACACACACAGTAATCCCAGCTCAGAGAGAGAGAGAGACTGGAACCCGAGCTGAGAGAGAGAGAGAGAGAGACTTTAACCCCAGCTCAGGGAGAGAGAGAGAGAGACTGTAACCCCAGCTCAGAGACAGAGAGAGACTGTCACCCCAAATTAGAGAGAGACACACAGTAATCCCAGCTCAGAGAGACTGTAATCCCAGCTCCAAGAGAGTGAGAGACTGTAACCCCAGCTCAGAGAGAGACTGTAACCCCAGCTCAGAGAGAGATACTGTAACCCCAGCTCAGAGACAGAGAGAGACTGTCACCCCAAATTAGAGAGAGAGACACACAGTAATCCCAGCTCAGAGAGAGAGAGACTTTAACCCCAGCTCAGGGAGAGAGAGAGATACTGGAAACCCAGGTCATAGAGGGAGAGAGAGAGACTGTTACCCCAAATTAGAGAGAGAGAGAGAGAGAGAGACTGGAACCCCAGCTCAGAGAGAGAGAGACTGCAACCCCAGCTCAGAGAGAGAGAGAGAGACTGGAACCCCAGCTCAGAGAGAGAGAGAGAGAGAGAGAGACTGGAACCCCAGCTCAGAGACAGAGAGAGACTGTCACCCCAAATTAGAGAGAGACACACAGTAATCCCAGCTCAGAGAGACCAGCTCAGAGAGAGAGAGAGAGAGACTGGAACCCCAGCTCAGAGAGACAGAGAGAGAGAAACTGGAACCCCAGCTCAGAGAGAGAGAGACACCCAAGTGACCAGTGACAAGCAGTGCCCTTCACATCAAAGGGCAAACAGTGAAGGGGAGGGCAGGGATTAAATCAAAATAGAGTTGGAGGGGGAAATAATGCACTCCACTCCCTGGGGCGCCCACCTCTCCCTGAACAACTCCAGGGTGTTGGTGGGACATTGCTGTTTTTTTTATATTCTTTCATTATTCAGTGTTTTATTACTGAAATGAACCCACAGAGGCTGATATCCCATCACCAAGTCACTCTTTACTTACACATGGTGAATCCTTGACACTGGTCCAACTCCCTCAGAGCCAGTTCTCAGAGTGAACAGGAGATCAGACACTCGTGTTCTTTTTTTATTCTTTTTTCGGGAATTCTGGCACTCCTTTTTTTTTTGTTTTTTTTATATTAACCCCCACACTACCGCCTAACTGCGGTAGTGCTTATTTTATCCCCCAGTACCCATGGTGTGTGTGCAGGTGTGAGGCACAGTGAGAGACACAAGGTGCACAAATCTTTATTCAGTTTCCA
>NC_057713.1:9487345-9489386 GCF_004010195.1 Chiloscyllium plagiosum
AGAGACTGGATCCCCAGCTCAGAGAGAGAGAGAGAGAGAGAGAGACTGGAACCCCAGCTCAGAGAGAGAGAGAGAGACCATCACCCCAACTCAGAGAGAGAGACTGTTAATTCCAGCTCAGAGAGAGTGAGAGTCTGTAACTCCAGCTCAGAGAGTGAGATACTGTAACCCCGGCTCAAGAGAGAGAGATAGACTGAAACCCCAGGTCAGAGAGAGAGAGAGAGAGACTGTAACCCCAGCTCAGAGAGAGTGAGAGACTGTAACCCCAGCTCAGAGAGAGAGAGACCATCACCCCAACTCAGAGAGTGAAGGACTGTCACCCCAGCTCAGAGTGAGAGACTGTTAATTCCAGCTCAGAGAGAGTGAGAGTCTGTAACTCCAGCTCAGAGAGAGAGAGACTGTAACCCCAGCTCAGAGAGAAAGAGACTGCAACCCCAGCTCAGAGAGACTGTAACCCTAGCTCAGAGAGAGAGAGTGACTGTCACCCCAGCTCAGACACAGTCACCCCAACTCAGAAAGAGTGAGAGACAGTAATTCCAGCTCAGAGAGAGTGAGAGACTGTAACCCCAGGTCAGAGAGAGAGAGAAAGACTGTAACCCCAGCTCAGAGAGAGAGAGAGAGAGACTGTAACCCTAGCTCAGAGAGAGAGAGTGACTGTTACCCCAGCTCAGAGACAGTCACCCCAGCTCAGAAAGAGTGAGAGACTGTAATTCCAACTCAGAGAGAGTGAGAGACTGCAACCCCAGCTCAGAGAGAGACTGTAACCCCAGCTCAGAGAGAGACTGTAACCCCAGCTCATAGAGAGTGACAGACTGTAACCCCAGCTCAGAGAGAATGAGAGACTGTAACCCCAGCTCAGAGAGAGAGAGAGACAGAGAGAGACTGTAACCCCAGCTCAGAGAGAGTGAGAAACTGCAACCCCATCTCAGAGAGAGACAGAGAGAGACTGTAACAACAGCTCAGAGGGAGAGAGAGAGAGAGAGAGACTGTAACCCCAGCTCAGAGAAGGGGAGTGGGAGAGAGACAGGCTGTAATCCCAGCTCAGAGAGAGAGAGAGAGAGAGACTGTAACCCCAGCTCAGAGAGAGAGACTGTACCCCACCGCAGAAATGGAGAGACTGTAACCCCAGCTGAGAGAGAGAGAGACTGTAACCCCAGCTCAGAGAGAGAGAGAGTCTGTACCCCACCTCAAAGAGGGAGAGATTGTAACCCCAGCTGAGAGAGAGACTGTAACCCCAGCTCAGAGAGGGAGAGATTGTGACCCCAGCTCAGAGAGAGAGGGAGACTGTAACCCCAGCTCAGAGAGGGAGAGACTGTAACACCAGCTGAGAGAGAGAGAGAGAGACTGTAACCCCAGCTCAGAGATTGTTTCCAGCACAGAGACACACAGAAACTGTATTCCCAGCCCAGGGACTGTATTACCAGCACAGAGACACAGGCACTGAATTCCCACTGCAAACACACACACACAGACTGTACTCATAGCACAGAGACTGTATTCCCAGTAGACACAAAGACAATGTATACTCCGGCAGAGAAGTGGAGGTGGGTAACAGATAGTAATCCCGGGATAGCGTTCAATAAAATACAGAGAGAGAACGAGAGTCAGCGTCCCAGCTGCCGGGGAAGGGGGTGGGTGAATGCAGCTAAGAACTCGAGAGAAAGCTGTCAGCCCAGACAGGAACACTCTCCCGGCCCCTGCATGTCTGTGTATGTCTCTCTCTTTCAGTGCGTGTATAAGGGCGGGGGACGGTGTGAAAGAGACGGAATACATCAACTCGATCAGTTTGGTGGACTGGAGCTAGGAGCTAGATCTGATCACCCAGAGAGAGTCAGAGAGAGGGAGGAGCGAGCAAGGTAGGAAAGTGTGTGTTTGAGAGAGAGCGAGCGAAAAAAGACAGCGAGAATTAAGGAAGAAAAGAGCGGTAAGGAGAGAGAGGTGAGGGCTGGAAAGTCTGCAGTAAGAGAGAGTGAGAAAGAGAGAGGTAGAGAAAGATACTGGGGGAGAAAGAGAGAGCGTGGGGTGGAGAGAGGAACAAGGG
>NC_057713.1:9489689-9577014 GCF_004010195.1 Chiloscyllium plagiosum
TGTGTGAGAGGAGGGAGAGAGGCAGAGTGTGTGAGAGGAGGAGGGAGAGAGAGGCAGAGTGTGTGAGAGGAGGGAGAGAGAGAGGCTGGGATCTGTGTGTGTGTGTGAAGTTAGTGCGGGTTGGATCTGGATCAGTGCGGGTCTCTCTCTCTCTCTCTCTGTGTGAGAGTGTGTGTCTAATGCAGTCCAGGAGAGAGACCCAGAGAGCTGCCCTGAGGATGTAACATGGCGTTAGGAGGCAGTGGCTGCTTGCTCTTGCTGCTGCTGCTGCTGTGCTACGGGCTGGCCGAGCGGTCTGGCCGCTGGAAGAGGAGCGGAGCGTCGGTATCTGAGGGGCCGAAGCGGCTACCTCACCCCCTGCTGTACTTCGACCCCAGCGATGTGAGCGGCCTGCGGCAGAAGTCCCACAGCAGCAGTCATTCAGCCATCACTCGGGCTATCAGGAGTGCTGTTGGCACCATGCTGGGCAAACCCAACTTCTACCTGCCCCCCAGTGACCACCTCAGCTTCTCTGCCAAGTGGAACGAGGTTTATGGCAACAATCTGGGGGTGCTGTCCCTCTACTGCCTCCTGTACCCAGAGGACCAGGCAGCTCTAGACTTCACCCTTGACTACCTAGACCGAATGGCCAGCTACCCTCAGTGGCAGGTGAGGGTGGCACCCAACGATGAGGTGCCAGTCGCCCATTCCCTGACCGGCTTTGCTACCGCTTTCGACTTCCTCTACCCGTTCCTGGATGCGGCGCGGAGGCAGAGCTACCTGGAGAAGATCCACGGAGTGACCAAGGAGCTGTACGAGTTCTCCAAGTACCGGGCCTGGGGCAAACACTACTTGCACAACCACCAGGCGACCAACATCGTGGCGTTGTTGGTGGGCGCCCTGGTGCTGAGCCCCCACCGGCCACAGACCGCCCTGCTGTGCAAGCAGATTGCCGTCGACGTGATGGAGAAGACCATGTTCCTGCTCGACCACGTGGTGGATGGCTCCCTGGACGAAGGTGTGGCCTACGGCAGCTACACCGCCCGCTCCGTCACCCAGTACGTGGCGCTGGCCCTGCGGCACTTCCATCTCAACCATACCGGGAGCCCCTGGCTCAAGCAGCATTTCTGGTTCTACTACGCCACCCTGTTGCCCGGCTTCCAGAGGACTGTGGGCATCGCTGACTCCAACTACAACTGGTTCTACGGTCCAGAGAGCCAGCTCGTTTTCCTGGACAGGTTTGTGCTCGCCTGCTACTTACTATACCCCTTTACCCTCCACCCCTCACTCCCATAGTGCCAGCCCCAAGTAGAAAGTGGGTATAGGATGGCACAGATGGGGGTTGGGCTTTATGGAATTGTTAGGGTGCCAAAGGAAGCCATTCAGGCCATCGCATCTCTGCCAATTCCATCTCCTATTGCTAATTTCTTAACTTTTCCCATATTCCTGCACACCAGATCGATCCAAATAATCATTGAACGCCTCAATTGTGCACCACCTCCCTCCTCTCCCCACTCCCACCCCACCCCCTTTATCTGCAGTTCCCACTACTCCCACCCCAGTCCTGAAGAAAGGAGTGGTAAAGAGAAAGAGGTGAAGGCTGGAAAGATTGCAGTAAGAGAGAGTGAGAAAGAGAGAGGGAGGTGGAGAAAGACACTGGAGGAGAGAGTGCTTGTGTGAGAATTGAGGGAGAAAGAGAGAGTGTGGAATGGGGTGGAGAGATAGGGGAAGAAGGGAGCGAGAGGAGGAAACAGACGTGGAAGGGAGAGACATTGTGAGAGAGGAGAAAAGACAGAAGAGAGAGAGGAGGGAGTGGAGGAGAGTGAGCGAAGAGGAGAAAACAGATAGGGAAGGGGGGAGGAGAGAGAGAGAGGAGAAAAGACAGAAACATTGACTTTTTCTTCTCTCACTTCTGATGCTGCCTGGCTTGCTGTGTTCTTCCAGCCTCCTGCTTGGCTACTTTGGGTTCCAGCCATGATTTGGAGATGCCGGTGTTAGACTGGGGTGTACAAAGTTAAAAATCACACAACACCAGGTTATATATAGTCCAACAAGTTTAATTGGAAGGACTAGCTTTCGGAGCACTGCTCCCTCATCAGGTAGTTGCCCCTGATGAAGGAGCAGCGCTCTGAAAGCTAGTGCTTCCAATTAAACCTGTTGGACTATAACCTGGTGTTGTGTGATTTTTAACTTTGGATTTCAGCAGCTGTAGTGTTTTATGTCTCTACCACATTTCCAGGCTGCGCATTCCATACTGCTGGCTGTGAGGAACTGATTTTGTTTTTTTTTGCTTCATTTAAACCTATGCCCTTCCGATCTTTTGCTAGTTACTCCCCTCTGTCTAGCCCACTCACCGTTTTTTAAAATGCTTTATCAAATCTCCTCTCGGCCTTCTTCTGTCCAAGATGTTCCAGCCTTCTTCAATCTTTCCTTATCCCTCAAAACACCAAAATCGTGATTAACAGATTGTTAAACAAAATCAACACACCGCGGAATCTGGAAATCTGAAATGTAAACAGATACAAATATATATATATATATAACTAGAAAACCAGCAGATCTGGCAGCATCTGTGCAGATATAAACAAACTTAAGTTTCGAGTCTGATTTAAGTCCGTTTTACGTCCGAAGAAGAGTGATATCAGACTCAGAATGTTAACTGTTTCCCTGTCTGCAGATGCTGCCAGACCTGCTGAGCCTCTCATTCATGCTCTGTTTATGTTTCAATAATCCTCTTTGTTAGGCAAAATGGTGCAAAAAGTGAAAAATCCACAATAAGAGAGATGGAGTTAGGATACAGGTCAGCCAGCAACGTAAAAATTAGGAATAGGAGTAGGCCACTCAGCCCTTTGAGCCTGCTCTGCCCTTTAATAATATCATGTAGTCACTGATCTGTGTTCCTACTCACCCGCTAAATTGAAAGAGAGCACAGGCTAGAGCTGTATCACCTCTGGTTCATATTCCTAGCTGTTTTCACCTTCAAACATATCCATTTCTAATAATTTAATTGACATCACATTCACTGCGTTTTCCACTTGCACTGAGGGAAGCCATGTGATTATCTCGAAAACCAAAATATTTCCATTTAAAATTATTCAGGGCTCAATCTAGCTTTTTCTAGTCAGTTGACACCTTTTCAATCAAGTTCTATTATTGGCTGCGTGGTTGTGCTGAGACTCTCCAATACGGTTGGTTTTAGAATGAAACAAAGCATGTTTGTAGCTTATTCAGAGGTTGCTTTGAGCCGGTGGGATGTGTTGAGTGGGTGGGATGTGTTGAGTGGGTGGGATGTGTTGAGTGGGTGGGATGTGTTGAGTGGGTGGGATGTGTTGAGTGGGTGGGATGTGTTGAGTGGGTGGGATGTGTTGAGTGGGTGGGATGTGTTGAGTGGGTGGGATGTGTTGAGTGGGTGGGATGTGTTGAGTGGGTGGGATGTGTTGAGTGGGTGGGATGTGTTGAGTGGGTGGGATGTGTTGAGTGGGTGGGATGTGTTGAGTGGGTGGGATGTGTTGAGTGGGTGGGATGTGTTGAGTGGGTGGGATGTGTTGAGTGGGTGGGATGTGTTGAGTGGGTGGGATGTGTTGAGTGGGTGGGATGTGTTGAGTGGGTGGGATGTGTTGAGTGGGTGGGATGTGTTGAGTGGGTGGGATGTGTTGAGTGGGTGGGATGTGTTGAGTGGGTGGGATGTGTTGAGTGGGTGGGATGTGTTGAGTGGGTGGGATGTGTTGAGTGGGTGGGATGTGTTGAGTGGGTGGGATGTGTTGAGTGGGTGGGATGTGTTGAGTGGGTGGGATGTGTTGAGTGGGTGGGATGTGTTGAGTGGGTGGGATGTGTTGAGTGGGTGGGATGTGTTGAGTGGGTGGGATGTGTTGAGTGGGTGGGATGTGTTGAGTGGGTGGGATGTGTTGAGTGGGTGGGATGTGTTGAGTGGGTGGGATGTGTTGAGTGGGTGGGATGTGTTGAGTGGGTGGGATGTGTTGAGTGGGTGGGATGTGTTGAGTGGGTGGGATGTGTTGAGTGGGTGGGATGTGTTGAGTGGGTGGGATGTGTTGAGTGGGTGGGATGTGTTGAGTGGGTGGGATGCGTTGAGCCGGTGGGATGCGTTGAGTCGGTGGGATGCGTTGAGCCGGTGGGATGCGTTGAGTGGGTGGGATGTGTTGAGCGGGTGGGATGTGTTGAGCGGGTGGTATTGCTTGGTAGCACGACTGAATGAAGAGAATACACTGTTAAGTTTGAATGCTGGATTCAGTTCAATTCAGAATCACCATACCTGGAAATTCAGTAGACAGTGAATTTCAATGCTTGAATAAATCAGTGATTGAGAAGCATTGTGTGATGTGATATGTAGGTGAAAGTGAGGATTGCAGATGCTGGAGATCAGAGATGAAAATGTGTTGCTGGAATCTTTCCTGAAGAAGGGCTCATGCCCGAAACATCGATTCTCCTGCTCCTTGGATGCTGCCTGACCTGCTGCGCTTTTCCAGCAGCACATTTTCAGCTGTGATGTGATATGTGGCAAGAATATAGCCTAGAAGCATTGATACTTCCTCACCCGACCTTATTTTCCCTTTCTCCTTCTCCATCTCTCTAAGATCAAATCTAGCTACATTTGTCTGGCCAGAATTAGATGGCTGGGATGCAGACGGCTGACTGATGCCCCACTTGGATTTTGCTTCAGTTGAAGCTAATGGGATGTCAAAATGGGAGTCAACCCCCATTTTTGCAGTTAGGTCAAATTGAGAATTCGCTGCCTTTCCCCCAGTCCATCTCCTTTCCAATGCTACGCACTACCAGCTCAGAGAACAAGTTTGTGTTGCAGTTTTAGTGTTGCTGTGAATATTCTTTCAAAGTCTAATGAGTAAGACATGCTCCGAAAGACAGAATGTCACTGTAAAGAAACCAACTCTAGTGCAGTTTTTTTAAAATTTAAGAATATACTTTATTCATAAACAAGGAATACAAAATCACTAAAGCAGTATGGTTCTGGACAGTAGCATATGAAGAATGTTGGAGTTTGACTCTATCCAACAAACAAATCAAAGGCATCTCTTACTTAGGCACTGCTAGTGCAGTATTAAAATGGATTAATAAAATACTTAAGGGTTTCTAAGAGTTCCTACACACTTTTCAAACTTGCCAGTTTCATTAAACATTTTTTGAGTGTGTTTGCCCCCAATTTCGAAACCTTTATAATGTAACTGTTACCAAGTTAGCATTTTGCTTGTGATTGTTAGTTCAGTGCTCTTCTGGATCCGATTAACTACTGAATGAAAAGAAAGTGTTGCTTTTATAATGGATCTTTCATGACCTGATGGAGTCCCAAAGTGCTTTACAGCCAATAAAGTGGCTTTTGCTGTTGTAATGTATGAAATGCAGCAGGTAATTTGCACATAATAGTTTTCCTCAAAGCAGCAGTGTGAGAATGATCAGATAATCTCCTTTCGGTGATGTTGGAGCAAGGATTAGTATTCCTGAAGAAGGGCTTATGCCCGAAACGTCGATTCTCCTGTTCCCTGGATGCTGCCTGACCTGCTGCGCTTTTCCAGCAACACATTTTCAGCTCTGATCTCCAGCATCTGCAGACCTCACTTTCTCCTCAAGGATTAGTATTGCCCAGGACACCAGGCAGAACTCCCTTGGTCTCCACACCGCTGTTCTTTTCCTTTGGTCAGTGGATGTGGACATCATTGGCTAAGCCAGCATTCAATGCCCATCCCTCAGGGCAGTTAAGAGTCAAGCACATTGCTATGGGTCTGGAATCACATGTAGGCCAGACTAGATAAGGATGGCAGATTCCACTCCCTAAAGTACAGTGGTGAGTTTTCCCCATAAGGCTACACAGTTGCCATTAGCCTAGCTTCTTTCTAGACTTTCATTTCTGCCATGGTGAGATTTAATCCCATGTGTGCTAGCATCTTGGACTGGGTTTCGAGGTTACTGGTCCAGTGATAATAGTGCAGTGGGAGCTTTAGCATTGGCGCCTGGGAGAGGGGGCAGAGCCTGAATTGTAAAGATGGCATATCCGACTTGTCGATGCACCTTCCACATTGACACTGAAGTGTCCACCTGGATTGTACAGTCTGGCCTCAGACACTCATTTTTCACTTAATATATCCTGTTTTTCACCTAATGACAGATCTTCCGTTCACCCATCTCCCACTCTTTTAAAGCCTTTTCCATTTCTGACTTCTCACCGTCCTGATGAAAAGTCATCAACTCTGTGCCTCATTCTGCAGTCACAGCCTGACCCAGTTGAGTATTTATAACATTTTCCAATTATATTGATCAGAAGGATACTGGAAATGAGATATTTCTGTGACATGGAGAGATTTACAACACTGGGTTGTTTACATTGAACCAGTGAATGTTAGTGGAGATTTGTTAGAGGTGACTTTTAAAAAGGAATTAGATACATATTGGAATAAAAAGCAATTTGCCTGATAATGGAAAAAGAATATGTGACCAATTGAATAGTTCTTTGTAAAAAGCTTGTACAAACATGTTGGAACAAACTCATATTTTGTGCTGTACAATTCTAATGGAAATGCTGTGATTATGGTACCATTGTGGCAAATGCTTGATCTTTGATAATATTGTGAGCAGAATTTCAACCATACAGTGTTGTCACTGCCTCTGACAGAGCAACATTCATCATTCCAAACATTTCATCGATTACATTAGATTAGATTCCCTACAATGTGGAAACAGGCCCTTCAGCCCAACTAGTCCACACCGACCCTCTGAAGAGTAACCCACCCAGACCCATTCCCCCCTGACTAATGCACCTAAATCTACAGGCAATTTAGCATGGCCAATTCACTTAACCTGTACATCTTCGGACTGTGGGAGGAAACCCACGCAGACACGGGGAGAATACATAAACTGCACTCAGACAGACACCCGAGGCAGGAATGTAACCCGGGTCCCTGGTGCTGTGAGGCAGCAGTGCTAACCACTGAGCCACCGTGCTGCCCTTGACTATCAGTGCTTTTATTTGAGAAAATTGTTTAAGTTGGCCTTGAATTCAGGGATTCTTTCCCTAAATCTCTGACTGCTCTTTAACCCATTATGATGCTTCTTAAGCCCCGTAGGTATCTTTGACTAAACCTTTGGTAACCTGTCCATTGTGACTTAATGTTAGAATTGGCCTGATTACATGCCAGTGACATGAGACATCTTTATAAAGAAACAAAATAAATGCGTGTTGGTGAGAACTTGTTCCCTTAAATTGCTTGAATATAATGGACATTATGCAGTTAGATACAAAGTAGGCCAATTAGGGTCTTGGATGTTTGTGAATCTTTAGAATTCTTAACTTTAAGGGCTATGGCAGCTCAATGTGGCACGGTGGCTCAGTTGTTAGCACTGCTGCCTCACAGCACCAGGGACCCGGATTCAATTCCAGCCTCGAGCGACTGTCTGAGTGGAGTTTGCACATTATCCCAGTGTCTGCATGAGTTTCCTCTGGCTGTTCTGATTTCCTTCTGCAATCCAAAGATGTGCAGGTTAAGTGAATTGGCCATGGGAAATTGCCCACAGCATTCAGGGTTGTGTAGGTTAGGTGCATTAGTCAATGGGAATGGGTCTGGGTGGGTTACTCTTTGGAGGGTTGGTGTGGACTTGTTGGGCTGAAGGGCCTGTTTCCACACTGTAGGGACGCCATGAGATTAATAGATTTTTCATTTTTAGAGACGTCGAGGGATATGAGGTTTGTGTTACAAAATGGCACTGAGGTACACAGTCAACTGTACTCTAGCTAAATGGTACAGCAGGCTCGATGGGCTGAATGATCTACTCCTGTTCCTATTTCCTATGTCCCAAAGGCAAAACTAGCATAGAACAGTCAAATGGAAAGTACAGAATGTATGACGATAAAACATCATTTAGCTAAGAATTCCAGTGCCCTGTATTGTGAAACTTCAGCAGATGTTTTCCGGTGATTCACAGTGGATATAATTGAGACTCATTCTTTGACTTCATTTTGTAGTCTAAAACTTCTACTGCCCCAGACTTTAATCAGACCCAGAGCTGTGTGATTAAGCTCACACTGGTATGTAGAGCTGAATGCAAATGATCCATCACTTCCCATGGTAGAGAAAATCACTCGGCATACAGGTGCTGGTTAAACTGGGCTGCAGAAGGGTATAACTGTCAGGATTCAGCCACGTTTTGTTCAAGACATTCTCTTTTAATTCTGTCCGTGACGAGAGACTCTCTATCAGATGGATGAGCTTCACAGGTGTAGTTAGTTTGGAATTGTATTACCTCGCTAATTCAGATGGAATGTTTTCCCTCCAGTGGTGTTGTGCACAATGTGTTTGGTGACCTGAGCACAGTCTCTACTGCCTGTGCTTATATATCCACATCAGAACAGAGCAAATAAGAATGGGAATAGGCCATTCAGCCCATTGAGTCAACTGTGCCATTCATTGTGATAATGCTGATTAATACCATACTCCTGCTCTCTCCCTCCACCTCTTCACTGTCTCGAAATCAGTCTGTTCCTCTTTGGGTCATAGAGTCATAAAGATGTACAGTGTGTCAACAGACTCTTCGGTCCAACTTGCCCATGCCCGACCAGATGGGGCGGCACAGTAGCTCAGTGGTTAGCACTGTTGCCTCACAGCGCCAGGGACCCGGGTTTGATCCCTGTCTCGGGTGACTGCCTGTGTGGAGGTTATATATTCTCCCCGTGTCTGTGTAGGTTTCCTCTGGGTGCTTCGGTTTCCTCCCACAATCCAAAGATGTGCAGGTCAGGTGAATCAGCCACAATAAATTGTCCACAGTGCTCAGGGATGTGTAGGTTGGTGCATTAGTCAGGGGTAAATGTAGAGTAATTGGATAGGGAAATGGGTTTTGGTGGGATATTGTTTGGAGGGTCAGTGTGGACTTGTTGGGCCGAAGGGCCTGTTTCCATGCTGTAGGGATTCTATTCTATTAATATCCTAGATGAATCACGTCCCATTTGCCAGCATTTGGCCCATATCCCTCTGAATCTTTCCTATTCATATACCAATCCAGATGCCTTTTAAATGTTGGAATTGTACTAGCTACCACCATTTCCTCTGGCAGCCCATTCCATATACTCATCATCTTTTACTTATTAGGTCCCTTTTAAATCTTTCCCCTCTCACCTTAAACCTGTGCCCTCAATTCTGGGCTCCCCCATCTCGGGGAAAAGACTTTGTCATTTCACCCTATCCATGCCCCTCATGATTTTATAAACCTCTAGAAGGTCACCCCTCAGCCTCCGACGGTCCAGAGAAAACAGCCCCAGTCTGTTCACCCTCTCCTGATAGCTCAAACCCTCCAACCCTGGCAATATCCTTGTAAACCTTTTCTGAACCCTTTCAAGTTTCACAACATCCTTCCTATAGCAGGGAGACCAGAATTACAGAATACAGTATTCCAATTGTTGCCTAATAAATGTCCTGTACATTCGTAACATGACCTCTCAACTCCTGCACTCAATGCACTGGCCAATAAAGGCAAATATACCAAATGCCTTCTTCACTTTCCTATTACCTGCAATCCACTTCCAAGGAACTATGAATCTGCACTCCCTTTATTCAACAACACTCCCCAGGACTACTAAGTATATAAGTCCTGCCCTGATTTGCCTTTCTGAAATGCAGCACCTCACATTTATCTAAATTAAACTCCACCTTCCATTCTTCGGCCCATTGACCCATCTGATCAAGATCTCATTGTACTCTGAGGTAATCTTCTTCGCTGTCCACTACACCTCCAATGTTGGTGTGATCTGCAAACTTACTAACTATACCTACTATGTTCATATCGAAATCACTTATAAACGACAAAAAGCCATGGACCCAGCACCAATCCTTGTGGCACCCCACTGGTCTCAGACTTCCAGTCTGAAAAGCAACCTTCCGCCACCAAAATCTGTCATTCAAGCCAGTTAGTATATAAATGTCTACTTTTCCCTGTATACCATGTTATCTAACCTTGCTAACCAGTCTACCATGAAGAATCTTGTCAAATGCCTTACTAAAGTCCATATCGATCACATCCACCACTCTGCCCTCATGAATCCTCTATTACTTCTTCAAACACTCATTCATGAGACATGATTTCCCATGCACGAACCCATGTTGACTATCCCTCATCAATCCTTGCCTTTCCAAATACAAGTCTGTCCCTCAGGATTCCCTCCAACAATTTGGCTGTGACTGATGTCAGGCTCATCAGTCTCCACTTCTCCAGCTTTTCCTTACCATCTTTCTTAAATAGTGGTACCACATTAGCCAACCTCCAGTCATCCAGCACCTCGTCTGTGGCTATTGATGATCCAAATATCTCAGCAAGGGACCCAGCAATCCCTTCCCTGACTGAAAAGTATTTAGAGAATTGGCCTCTATGACCTGTGTAGTAGAGAATTCCATAGGCTCACCATTCCGAAATTCCAGACACTTCGTAATCCTCTTTGGTCTAAGCTTTTGAACATCAGCTATGAAGTCTCCTAATGTGGCTTCATGCCGAACGTTGAAGTACTACACTGTAAGATGCTGTGCTATATAAATGAATGCTGCAGGTATTCCCTTAGGATTTATGGTGGAATAAAAAGTTACCATTTTTACCAGTACGTTAGGCATGCAGAGAGGTTGAGAATGAGAGTCCTCCATGATAACCTCAGCCAGTGATGTGAATTGAGCCGACACTGTTGGTGTTAACGCTGCATTGCAAATCAGACATCCTGCCCTGTGAGCTAACTGGCCCTAAAAACTACTACAGCAATGGCAAAGGCTATTATATTTATGAGCCGGACATGAATACTCGGTGGTATATTATTTTTACAGCACAGGAACTGGCCATTCGGCCCAGCAGTTCCCTGCCTGCTGTTTATGTTTCACACTAACATTCCATTCCAAGTCTTCTTCATGTAAACCCATTCACAAATCCTCTCGTCTTTTCTCCTTCATATATTTATCTTGTTTCCATTGAATGCAGATATACAGAATTGAATTGAATTGAACTGAATTTATTGTCACGTGTACCGAGACAAAGTGGAAAGCTTTGTCTTATGAGCAGTACAGGCAGATCACAGAGTTAAGTAGCGTAGATAACTAAGTAATAGGTAAATAGCGGCAAAAATAAAAAACACAGGTATAGTTTGCTAAAAATAAATTGTCACAGGTTGTGGGGGTTGCGTCACTGACTGGGCCAGCATTTATTGCTCATCCCTAATTGCCCATGACAGGGGGAAATTCAGAGTCGACCACATTGCTGTGGATCTGGAGTTACGTAGATCACAACAGGTGAAGACGGCAGGTTTCCCATCCTACATGCATTTTCCATCAAATGAATTCAGCATCATGATCACCATTAACTGAGACTTGCTTTCATTTCCAGATTTTTTAATTAATTTGATTTAAAATTCCAGCTGCCTTGGTGACATTTGAACCCGTGACCTCAGAATAGTCGCCTGGCTCTCGGGATTACCAAGCCCAGTTGCTTGTAATCCCTATTGGGTTTCTTTGCTGCTGTCTTGTATTGATGGTCCCAGTTCTGGTCTCCCACGCCAGTGGAAATATCAAACTCTGAATGTTCAAAGCTTCCCATTGTTTCCTAATTGCAATTCATGGAAATCAGGAAGGAGATCCTCAAGGGTGGAAGGTGTGTTACTGGTGCATGGAGAAGATAATGTGGACTGTATTTATGGATTTGCATGGAAGATCGATAGCAATGATTCCAGGGATGAGGATTCCAGTTACGTGAGTAGATTGCAGATTTGACAGCTTAAGGTGGCACAGTGGCTCAGTGGTTAGCAATGAGTGCCAGGGACCCGGTTTGATTCCAGATGGGTGTGTGGGTGGAGATGGCACATTCTTTCAGTATCTGTGTGGGTTCCTCTGGGTGCTCTGGTTTCCTCCCACAGTCCAAAGATATGCAGGTTAGGTAGATTAGCCATGCTAAATTGCCCCATTGTGTCCAGGGATGTGCAGGTTCGGTAGATTGGCCATGCTAAATTTCCCCGTTGTATCCAGGGATGTGCAGGTTAGGGTGGATTGGCCATGCTAACTTGCCCCATTGTGTCCAGGAGTGTGCAGGCTAGGTGGACTGGCTGTGCTAACTTGCCCCATTGTATCCAGGGATGTGCAGGTTTGGTGGATTGGTCATGCTAAATTGCCCCATTGTGTCTAGGGATGTGCAGGTTAGGGTGGATTAGCCATGCTAAATTGCCCGATGTGCAGGCTAGGTGGACTGGCCATGCTAAATTGCCCATAATGTCCAGGAAAGTGCAGGCTAGCTGGACGAGCCATTACTAATGCAGGGTTATAAAGTTAGGGTAGAGGAGTGGGATGCTCATTGAAGGGTTGGTGTGGGTTTGATAGGCCAAATGACTTGCTTTCACACTGTAGGGATTCTATAAGTAAAGACTACATTTTCCAAGGAGATTGGGAAATTTGATTTTTTGTTTGGACTCCCGGACAATGAAGGGCTATGGTGATAAAGCAGGAAACTGAGCTTGAAATTAAACATCAGCTAGGTATACCAGATTCTAGTAGCAGAGAAGCATCCACAAATTTGGATATTTGACGTTTTTCTGCTAGTATGCAATTGCCTGCCTTCAGCAGAGAGGTCAGTAACAAGGGGACACAAATTTAAGAAAAAACATGGGTGGATTAGAGAGAGGAGTAATCTTTTACACCCAGAGTGTAAAGGGAACTTGCTATGGGAGGCAGAACCCTTGGTCATGGTCTAAAAAATACCTGGATATACACTTGAGGAGCTATGTGTAAGATTACAGCTGGAAAGTGAGAAATAGTTGCATAGCTCGGAATCTAACAGCACAGACATAATGGGCCCAATGGTGTATTTCTGTGCAGGGGATTCTCACTGTTTTGCGTATTATTGAATGGTGGAGAATGCTCAAGGGGGCTACATGCTGTGCTCCTGAGGCTTATGTTTGTAACTGAGGATCTGCCCCCTCGGATACCTGAGTATTCAAGGCAGTGGGATGGTGCAGCGATGAGCCCATCCAACTTGGTCCTTGGTCACTCAATTCTTGCTGGAGAAAGTGAGGACTGCAGATGCTGGAGATCAGAGCTGAAAATGTGTTGCTGGAAAAGCGCAGCAGGTCAGGCAGCATCCAAGGAACAGGAGAATCGACGTTTCGGGATTCCTGAAGAAGGGCTCATGCCCGAAACGTCGATTCTCCTGTTCCTTGGATGCTGCCGGACCTGCTGCGCTTTTCCAGCAACACATTTTCAGCACTCAATTCTTGCTCCCTGCTAATTGATGAAAGGACAAAAATGCCTAACAAATCCATTATGGCAGGCGTGTGGTAAACTAATTTGTTCAGAAACTCAAAGAAGTTGTGGGTGTTGTGCAACACTCAAAACCTACTCATCCTGTACGTTTTGTGGTGAGCCACAGACTTTCTTCTGTTTGTGGCTTGTATTCCAAGTTAATCCCAGCACCAGTTGCTCTTCTGCCCAGAAATCGTTTTCATGTCAGATCAAAAGATATATGCCTCACACCTTTGCTGATCTCCCCGTCGATGTGAGGCTGTAGGCTTGCTTGTGAATGAAGGTACATGTATGTCGAACTGAATGGGAGTACTGCAACTGTGTCCCTATCAATTAAGGCTGAAAGATTGATAGAATGGATCTTTAGTCTTATGCTTCCACATTACTGATCAAAATATCAATTTAACCAAATTGTATTCCTGCTCCTCAAGGTCAATTAGCACTGAGCCCACAAATCATAGAGTCATACAGCATGGAAACAGATCCCTTGGTCCAACCAGTCCATGTTGATCAAAATTTCAAAATAAACTAATCCCCTGCCACGTGTGCTTGGCCCATATCCATCCAAACATTTCTTATTCGTGGATGTATCCAAATGCCATTAAAACGTTGTAACAGTACCCACACCCACCACTTCCTCTGGAAGTTCATTCCAAACAATCAAAAAGTTCCCCTTGTGTCTTTTTTTAAATCTTTCTCCTCTCACCCTAAACATATGCCCCCTGCTCTTAAAATCCCCCACTCTAGGGAAAAGACACCTGCCATTCACCTTATCTATACCCCTCTCATGATTATATAAACCTCTGTATAAGGTCACCCTTCAGACCTCTTATGTTCTAGCGAAAAACATTCCAGTCTATCCAGCCTCTCCTTATAACTCGAACCCTCCATTCCTGACAACATCCTGGTAAATCTCTTCTGAACCCTTTCCAGCTGAATAATACCCTTCTGTAACTGGGTGACCAGAACTGGACACAGTATTTCTGAAGACACCTCACCAGCATCTCATACATCCTCAACACGTGTTGCATGCAGATTGTGTTTCAGTATCGGAACTGTGTTAGACCCTTTGATCAGGCTCTGTTATAACTAACAGCCAGTTATTACAATATCACCTCTGCTCAGGAGAAAACTATGGTTGCTATTGCAAATGGCAATATTTTGTCCACTATCTTCCTTTAGCATTTCTTCATATATTACAAATGAAGCCAGTATGGGGGTTGAGGAGTGTCCCAATAGAAGTTCACACAATCATGAGGCACATGGATAGGGTGAATAGTCAAGGTCTTTTACCCAGGAGAAAGGAGGCCAGAACTAGAGGGCATTGGCTTAAGGGGAGAGGGGAAAGATTTAAAAGGGACCCAAGGGGCAACGTTTTCACCCAGACGGTGGTGCGCGTTTAGAATGAGCTGCCAGAGGAAGTAGCAGAGGCTGGTACAATTACAGCATTTTAAAGGGCATTTGGATGAGTATATGAATAGAAAGGGTTTAGAGGGATATGGTCCAAATGCTGACAAATGGAACAAGATTAATGTAGGATATCTGGTCGGCATGGACGAGCTGGACCAAAGGGTTTGTTTCCGTGCTGTACTGCTCGATTACTCTATGATATTTCAATACAATGTGCCTCTTACTTTTCTGAGCAATTATCCCCAGGCTTTCAATCAATCAACTTCAATATTGCACTCATACTGTGAATTAATGTTTGAAACCTGCTGGAGTCTGTGCTGGCATTAATTGATTTGGATTCTGACTCCTTTCTCCAAATATGGAATTAATTTTTTGCACGTGCTCTAAATTCATTGCAGGTTGAGCTCATTCCCTTATGTAACTAAATAATCCCATAAAATATTGTACAGGGGAAGTTGGTGGTTTATGAAGGAAAACAGTAAATGCTGAAGATGCTCAGCTGGAGGTTGAAATGTGCTATTTGGGTTTGAGAGGGGAGGTTAGAGCATAGAACAATACAGCGCAGAACAGGCCCTTTGGCCCTCAATGTTGTGCCGACCTGTTAACTATTCTCAGCTCATCCCCCTACACTATCCCATCATCATCCATGTGCTTATCCAAGGGTTGTTTAAATCTCCTTAATGTGGCTGAGTTGACTACATTGTCAGGTAGGGCATTCCATGCCCTTACCACTCTCTGAGTAAAGAACCTGCCTCTGACATCTGTCTTAAATCTATCCCCCCTCAATTTGTAGTTATGCCCCCTTGTACAAGCTGACGTCATCATCCTAGGAAAAAGACTTTCACTGTCTACCCTCTCTAGTCCTCTGATCATCTTGTATGTCTCAATCAAAACCCCACTTAGCCTTCTTCTTTCCAATGAGAACAGACGCAAGTCTCTCAGCCTTTCCTCAGAAGGCCTTTCTTCCTGACCAGGTAACATCCTGGTAAATCTCCTCTGCACCTTTTCCAATGCTTCCACATCCTTCCTGTAATGGCGCGACCAGAACTGTACACAATATTCCAAGTGTGGCCGCACTAGCGTTTTGTACAGACATCCCGGCTCCGGAATTCAATCCCTCTACCAATAAAACCTAACACACCGTATGCCTTCTTAACAGCACTATCCACCTGGGTGGCAACTTTCAGGGATCTATGTACATGGACTCCAAGATCCTCTGCACATCCACACTACCAAGAACCTTTCCATTGACCCAGTACTCTTCCTCCCTATTATTCTTGCCAAAGTGAATTACCTCTCGTTTAACTGCATTGAACTCCATTTGCCATCTCTTAGTTCAATTCTGCAGTTTATCCAAGTCCCCCTGCAACCTGCACCATTCTTCCAAACTGTCCACTACTCCACAGACTTTAGTATCATCTGCAAACTTACTAACGTATCCACCTATGCCTACGTCTAAGTCATTTATAAAAATGACAAACAGCAGTGGTCCCAAAACAGATCCTTGTGGCACACCACTAGTAACCGGACTCCAGGCTGAATATTTTCCATCAACCACCACTTGCTGCCTTCTTACAGAAAGTCAGTTTCTAACCCAACCTGCGAAATCACCCTCAATCCCATGCCTGTGCATTTTATCCAATAGCCTAGCATGTGTAACCTTATCAAAGGCTTTACTGAAGTCCATGTACACCACGTCAACTGCCCTACCCTCATCTACATGCTTGGTCACCTTCATAAAAAACTCAATGAGGTTTGTGAGACATGACCTGCCCTTGACGAAACCATGTTGACTATCTGAAATCAAATTGCTGCTTGCAAGAAGATTATAAATCCTATCTCTTATAATCCTTTCCAAAACCTTTCCTACAACAGAAGTAAGGCTCACTGGTTTATAATTACCTGGGTCATCTCTACTTGAACAAGTCCTCTGGCACTAAACCTATAAACAACGAAGACTAAAGATCAAAGCCAAAGGCTCTGCTATCTCCTCCCCAGCTTCCCAGAGAATCCTTGGATAAATCCCATCCAGCTCAGGGACTTGTCTACTTTCACTCCGAGAATTGTTAACACCTCTTCCTTACTAACCTCGATCCTTTCTTGCCTAATATCTCATTCTTCTCCTCTACAAATCTCTCCTTTTCCTGAGTGAAAACGTATGAGAAATATTCGTTTAGCATCTCTCCGGTCTCCACAGGGTCCACACACAACTTCCCACTTCTGTCTTTGACTGGCCCTATTCCTACCCTAGTCATCCTTTTATTCCTCACATACCTATCGAAAGCTTTAGGGTTCTCCTTTATTCAACCTGCTAAAGTCTGCTCATGTCCTATCTATGAGGCTGGTTGCCATGGAGAGAAGATTTCCAAAGGAAACAGGATCAGTGCCTGTCCTTAAAACAAAGGCTTGGTGTTTGTTGATGGGGTCATGGTCCAGGCAGAGGTAAGAGGATGGATTGGAGCACAAGGGCTGCTCTCACCCATTCCCAGTCAATGGCTTTGATGACAGTCGCAGTGTTCATCCTAAGTATGCAATATGTTCAGATGGAGTGAGCTTTGGATTGAGAATATAACAATGAAAGCTCTAGGAGCAAGATTGAGGTTTGCTGGTCTTTCTTTTGTCAGTCTCTTGTGCCTGTGTTTCCTGCCTTTTGGGAATCGGGCTAGGTGGGGTTGAGGGCTAGGAGGGGGTGAAGATGGAGATGTGGAAACTGGAGATATTAACTGAAGAAGGCATGCTGGCCTTCATGGCGAGAGGATTTGAGTATAGGAGAAGAGATGTCTTGTTGCAGTTATACAGGGCCTTGGTGAGGCCACACCTTGAGTATTGTGTGCAGTTTTGGTCTCCCAGTCTGAGGAAGGGCATTCTTGCTATTGAGGGAGTCCAGTGAAGGTTCACCAAACTGATTCCTGAGATGGCAGGACTGATATATGAGGAAAGACGGGATTGACTGGGCTTGTATTCACTGGAATTTTGAAGAATAAGAGGGGATCTCATAGAAACACATAAATCTCTGATGGAACTAGACAGGTTAGATGTGGGAAGAATGTTCCAATGTTGGGGAAGTCCAGAACTGGAGGTCACAGTCTAAGAATAAGGGATGAGCCATTCAGGACTGAGATGAGGAAGAATTTTATCACTCCGAGAGCTGTGAACGTGTGGAATTCTCTCCCACAGGAAGCTGTTGGGGCCAGTTCATTCAATATATTCAAGAGGGAGCTGGGCATGGCTCTTGCAGCTAAAGGTATGGAGAGGCTGGGAATGGGATACTGGGATTGCACGATCAGCGATGATCATATCAAATGGTGGTGTAGGCTTGAAGAGCTGAATGGCCCACTCCTGCACGTACTTTTATGTTTCTGTGTTTCCAGTATCATCCTTTCCCCAAAGAGTCCTACCCACTTTTCTTTCCATTCCCTCAATCCCTCACGCTTGTTATCATTAAACAACATCTGTCTGTTCCACTAACCTGTTTGTTTTCCTGAGGTCTGTTACATTCCTCCTCACTGTTTTCCCAAATCTCTCACTTTTATTTCTCACCATCCAGCTTTGAGGTTGTGCGCATATATCAAGAACACAGAAACAAACTCAGCAGTGACTTCTGAGTTTGATCATTTTCAACCATCCCCTAGTCTGAGACATAAGCAGAAATTGCTGGAAAATCTCAGCAGGTCTGGCAGCATCTATGGAAAGGTCCAATGATCTTTCTTCAGACCATCCTGAAGTCCGAGAAACATCTTAACACAATCCTCTCTACAAAACTACCTTGTATCTATTCCGTTATATCTCCATTTATATCCTGAATTTTTCAATTAAATCTTATGTAAGATACAATTACCAATGACCTTCTGAAAAATCCATATGTGCTGATTCTGTCACAGTCCCCGCTTACCTGTGTAATTGGTTACACCTTCATTTCAGTTGTGAGTTTTAACAATTCACAATTCTATTATGTCTCCACAATCTCGACATTTCTAAATACTAGCTCAATTTTATCTTGTATGGAGAGAACGTTTTCTGAATCAAGACTTTTGTTACTGCTTCTGCAATTCGATCAGTCTGTGCCAAATCTTGTGCTGTGGATATTTTCCTAATCACCCTATTTTCAAATGTAGTGCCTCTCTGGAGCAGGCAGGATTTGAACCCAGCTCACCTGCCTTAGAGGTGGAGACACTCCCACTGCACCGCAAGAGCCCCTCCAAATTGGCACTGTACGTTGGTCATAATAAGCAAAATGACCTGTGATGTGATCATTAATCTGACAAATATTGTGCCTGCAATCATGAACAATTTTCAATTGTATAAAATCACAGCTGATGCTCCAATGCAGTACTAAGGAAGGGCTGCATTGTTGGAGCTGTTGCTTTTGAATGCAGTGTGAAAATGAGGTCCCACCTGACCTTTCAGGGGGTTGGGAAAGATTCCGTTACACTATTTCATCGACCGGGGGGGGGGGGGAGAGTTCCAAGTGGTGATCCCCTCCTGAATTATTTATCCCTCATCCCACCCGTCGGCGGCAAGTTGTCTGGGCATTATCACATTGCTGTTGTTTGCAGCGAGGTGAAAGTGAGCACTGCAGATGCTGGAGATCAGAGTCTAGATTAGAGTGGTGCTGGAAAAGCACAGCAGGTCAGGCAGCATCCGAGGAGCAGGAAAACCGATGTTTAGTTGGCAAATTGGAAATTTCAATACTGTGTTTCATTGACTGTGAAGTAGTTTTGGTACGGTCTGCGAGCTTCATCGGTGCTACATAAATGCAATATTTTATTTCTATAACTGTAATATCCGTTTTACGGTCATTGAAGCTCCCCATACTGTATCAGCTCCTACTCATGATGAAAGTTACTGTCACCATCCTCATACGTGGAACAAAGCTACAGGGTCTGCTTGGTAGAAGGTGCTGGAAGAATGCAGCTTCCTGATCGAACTAAAAGAGTTCTTTTATTCATTCACAGATTGTTGCCCTTCCCTAGTTGCCCCGTGAAATAGTTTCGGTCAGCTAACTTATTGCACCGCTACGTCTGTTTGGTGTAATTAAACGCACAGTGCTGCGAGGGAGAGGATCCCAGCTTTTTATATTCCCAAATCTGGATGTAGGCTTGTGTTGGAGGTGTCAACTCTCCTGCTCCTCGGATGCTGCCCGACCTGCTGCTCTTTTCCAGCACCACACTTTTTGACTCTGACTCTCCAGTATCTGCTGTCCTCACTTTCTCCAAGTCTGGATACTGCATGGGGAACCTGGTGGTGGTCATGGTGTTCCCATATATCTGCTGCACTGGTTATCTGTAAAGTACCTTGGGATGTATGCCTGGGTGTGTGGACTACATGTCTTCAGTACCATTGTCAGAATGTGGTCAGGGTGCGTAGCCTTTACAGTGTTCAGTGCCTTCAGCCAGGTATTTGATCTGTAATACTGAGGACTTCCACATGAGCCTGTGTTGTGTGACAGAAGTTGTTTATCTGCAGCACACAGATTAATGAGGATGAGGTCAAGTGTGTTGTTCCCTTTCCTCCTGCTGCTTTCACCCAATCAAGGAGCAGTGCTCTGAAAGCTTGTGATTTCAAATGAACCTGTTGGACTATAACCTGGTGTCATGTAACTTCTGACTTTATCAACCCCAGTCCAACACCGACACCCCCACATCTTAGTCAATGCAGGTGACTAATCAATGGGTGAGTCCCGAACAAGAGGACACAGTTTAAAAATAAGGAGTAAGCCACTTAGAACAGAGTTGAAGAGAAACTTCTTCACCCAGAGAGTGGTGGGTGTATGGAATGCTCTGCCCCAGAAGGCTGTGGAGGCCAAGTCTCTGGATACTTTCAAGAAAGAGTTGGATAGAGTCTTAAGGATAGTGGAATCAAGGGTTATGGGGATAAGGCAGGAATAGGATACTGATTGAGGATGATCAGCCATGATCATAATGAATGGTGGTGCTGGCTCGAAGGGCAGAATGGCCTACTCCTGCACCTATTGTCTATTGTCTATCTACTGACAACAGAGAAGCTCGCTAGACTATTTCGATTTTGTTAATTGTTTGTTGTAGCTCCACGGTTGTTGAATTTATGTGACATTCTATACTAAGTACAGTAAGTACTGATCATTATATTGGATATAGATAAAGTTAGGCATTCAGTTGGAAAGGAACAATGAATCAACGTAATGACAAAAACCCAGCTGAAAAGGGAAATTACTCTTTCCCCTGTGTGTCCTTTTGTAATGAATTAAAATGAAAAAGATGTGGCAAATTGCAAAACTGAAGGAGATGAACTGTGGCAGAAGACAGAGAATGTGTAAATAATTGAAGTATGTGATGAGTACAGGGGCCTATGTTGTGACCTCAACATTTTTACATTTTACAATTTACATCAATGACTCAGATGAAGGTGTGGTAGCGCGATTCATAGATAACATCGAGATAGGGAGCAGTGTATGTTGTAAAGAAGGCAGGATGAGGTTGTTGATGGATTAAGATAGATTGAGTGAGAGGGCAGCTGGGAGTACAATGTGGGGAAAAAAAGTGAAGTTGTTAACTTTGGTGGGAAGAAAGATAAAGCAGAGTGTAACTTAAATGGAGAGTGACTGCGCAATTCTGAGGCGCGGGGTAGTTTTAGGCATTCTTGAGTGTAAGTCACCAGGAGTTAGCACATGGTCAAGAAGGTGGATGGTATGAGAGGAAGTGATAGAGTAAACGGAGTTACTGCTACCTTGGGCTGGGTAACCGGAGAGGGTAGATTTAAAAGGGCTGGCAAAGGAAGTCAAGAGGAAATCGAAGGGCTGGCTTTTATGAGGAGTAGGTTACCTGCTTTTCTCTCTCTGTCTCTCTCTCTCTCTGTGTCTCTCTCTCTCTGTGTGTCTCTCTCTGTGTCTCTCTCTGTCTCTCCCTCTGTGTCTGCCTCTCTGTCTCTCTCTCTGTTTGTCTCTCTCTCTGTCTGTCTCTCTGTCTCTCTCTCTCTCTCTCTCTCTCTGTGTCTCTCTCTTTCTCTGTCTCTCTCTCTCTCTCGCTCTCTTTCTCCCCCCGGGCTAACAGTCAGTCCACACTCTTGTCAGTGTGAAATCCTCATGGTGATAATCTGAAGCCTGGAGGGCAGCTGGTGAGGAGACCCACCCATTTTATTTCATTTTCCCACTCCCCAGACCAGCCTCCAGTAATGTCACTGGGGGCGTTGGGGTGGGCGTTGACCGGGAAAGAGATTCGACAGAGATCCTTGGCTTTTATTTACTTTTCTATGTTCAATCATGCTTTTACGCACATGCAGCCATTAATTTTTCACCGAATCATCCATCGTACATTTCATCTCTTAACCACTGCACCAATTTGTAAGCAAAACCCATTGAAAGCAGTGCAGATTGCCAAAGGTGAGGCAGAGGTCAGGGAAAGGGAAGGAAGCTAAGTCAAAATGGCAATGCAAGGGACAACAGGGTTTGTTAGGCTCTGGAAGGCATTGCCTGAAAGTGTGGAGGAGTCACAAAACCATTAGATATCGAAGCTGAGTTAAGCCATTCGGCCCATCACGTCTGCTCTGCCATTCGATGACAGCTGATAGGTTTTTGAAACTCATTCTCCTGCCGTCTCCCCATATCCCTTGATTCCCTTCCTAATATAGCTCTGTCTTCAACACTTGTCCTCCACAATCTTCTGTAGCAATGAGTTCCACAGATTAAACACCCTCTGGCTGAAGAAATTGCTCCTCATCTCTAAAGGGTTTTCCCTTCACTCTGTGGATGTGCCCTCAGGTCCCAATCTCTCCCACTAGTGGAATCATCTTCTCCATGTCCATTCTATCCACACCTTTCAGATCCAGTGAAACCCCCTCCTCATCTTTCCAAACTCTTTTGGTTACAGACCCAGAATCTTCAACCATTTCTCACATGACAAGCCCTTCATTGCCAGTATCATTCTTGTACACCTCTTCTATTTCCCTCCACAATCTTTCCTTAGATATAGGGCCTGAAACTGTCACAATTTTCCAAATGCAGTCTGACCAGAGCCTTATACAGGCTTAGCAGTATATCTCTGCTCTTGGATTCAAATCCTGTTGAAATGAATACTAACATTATATTTAACCTCTTAACTACCAACTGAACCTGCATGTCAACCTTAACATAATCCTGCACTACAATTCCCAATTTCCTTTGTACCTCAGACCTCTGAAGCTTTCTCATTCAGAAAATAGTCTCCACCTCACAAAGAGCATGACCTCACACTTTCCCACATTGTATTCCATCTACCACTTCTTACCCACTCTTCTAGCCTGCCCAAGTCCTCCTGCAGCCTCCCCACTTCCTCAACAGTACCTATCCGTCCATCTACAGTCATGTGATCTGCAAACATAGCAATAATGCCCTCAGTTCCTTCATCAGGTCGTTAATATATAACGTGACTCGTTATTGTCCCAATGCTGACCCCGGTGGAACTCCACTAGTCACCATCTGTCATCCTTAAAAAGACTTCTTTTTCCTCACTCTCTGCCTTCTGTCACTCAGTTAATCTAACCATGCTAGTACCTTGCCCCGAATGTATGGGCTGTTACCTTGTTTAGCAGCCTCTTGTGTGACAACTTGACAAAGACTTTCTGGAAATCCAAATAGATCCCATCCACTGGCTCTCCTTTGTTTAACTTGCACATGTGTCCACAAAGTGGTGACATGGTGGCTCAGTGGTTCGCGCTGCTGCCTCAGTGCGCCAGGGACCCAGACTCCATTCCACCCTCGGGCGACTGTGTGGTGTTTTGCACATTCTCCCATGTGTGCGTGGCTTTTCTCTGGGTGCTCTGATTTTCTCCCACAGTCCAAACATATGCAGGTTAAGTGGACTGACGATGCTACAATATCCAGGAGTGCATAGGTGAGGTCGATTAGCTCAAGGAATACGCAGGTATAGGGTGGGATGCTTTACAGAGGGCCATTAAGGAATTGATGGGTTAAATGGCCTGCTTCCACACTGTAAAGATTCAATGAAAAAGAATCCTGAAAGATTTATTGGGCATGACTTTGCCTGAACACAGCCATACTGACTTAGCCCTATATTACCATCACACAGCCATACTGACCCGGCCCTATATTATCATGACACAGCCATACTGACACGGCCCTATATTACCATCACACAGACATACTGACTTGGCCATACGTTACCATGTCACAGCCATACTGACTTGGCCCCATTTTACCATGGCACAGCCATACTGACCCGGCCCTATATTATCATGACACAGCCATACTGCCCGGCCTTATATTACCATCACACAGCCATACTGACTCAGCCCTATATTACCATGTCACAGCCATACTGACCGAGCCCTATATTACCATCACACAGCCATACTGACCCGGTTCTATATTACCATCACACAGCCATGCTGACTCAGCCCTATATTACCATCACACAGCCATACTGACTCGGCCCTATATTACCATGTCACAGCCATACTGACCGAGCCCTATATTACCATCACACAGACATACTGACTCAGCCTTATATTACCATCACACAGACATACTGACTCAGCCCTATATTACCATGTCACAGCCATACTGACCGAGCCCTATATTACCATCACACAGCCATACTGACTTGGCCCTATATTACCATCACACAGCCATACTGACTCAGCCTATATTACCATCACACAGACATACTGACTCAGCCTATATTACCATCACAGAGCCATACTGACCCGGTTCTATATTACCATCACACAGCCATTCTGACTCAGCCTTATATTACCATCACACAGACATACTGACTCAGCCTATATTACCATCACAGAGCCATACTGACCCGGTTCTATATTACCATCACACAGCCATACTGACTCAGCCCTATATTACCATCACAGAGCAATACTGACCCGGTCCTATATTATCATGACACAGCCATACTGACCCGGCCTTATATTACCATCACAAAGCCATACTGACTCAGCCATATGTTACCATGTCACAGCCATACTGACTCAGCCCTATATTACCATGTCACAGCCATACTGACCCGACCCTATATTATCATGACACAGCCATACTGACCCGGCCTTATATTACCATCACACAGCCATACTGACTCAGCCATATGTTACCATGTCACAGCCATACTGACTCAGCCCTATATTACCATGTCACAGCCATACTGACCGAGCCCTATATTACCATCACACAGCCATACTGACCCGGCCCTATATTACCACCACACAGCCATACTGACCCGGCCCTATATTACCTTCACACAGCCATACTGACTCAGCCCTATATTACCATGTCACAGCCATACTGACCGAGCCCTATATTACCATCACACAGCCATACTGACCCGGCCCTATATTACCACCACACAGCCATACTGACCCGGCCCTGTATTACCACCACACAGCCATACTGACTCGGCCCTATATTACCATCACACAGCCATACTGACCCGGCCCTATATTACCACCACACAGCCATACTGACCCGGCCCTATATTACCTTCACACAGCCATACTGACTCAGCCCTATATTACCTTCACACAGCCATACTGACCCGGCCCTATATTACCTTCACACAGCCATACTGACCCGGCCCTATATTACCACCACACAGCCATACTGACCCGGCCCTATATTACCTTCACACAGCCATACTAACTCAGCCCTATATTACCATCACACAGCTATACTGACTCAGCCCTATATTACCATCACACAGCCATACTGACTTGGCTCTATATTACCATCACACAGCCATACTGACCCAGCCCTATATTCCTTCACACAGCCATACTAACTCAGCCCTATATTACCATCACACAGCTATACTGACTCAGCCCTATATTACCATCACACAGCCATACTGACTCGGCTCTATATTACCATCACACAGCCATACTGACTCAGCCTTATATTACCATCTCACAGCCATTCTGATTCAGCCCTATATTACCATCCCACAGCCATACTGACCCGGCCCTATATTACCATGACACAGCCATACTAACTCAGCCTTATATACCATCACACAGCCATACTGACCCGGCCCTATATTACCATCACACAGCCATACTGACCCAGCGCTATATTACCATCACACAGCCATACTGGCCCGACCCTATATTACCATCACACAGCCATATTGACTCGACTCTATATTACAATGTATTACCATGACAACCATGCTGATCCGGCCCTATATTAACGTGCATATCCCAAGTACTCTGCAATTTCTTCCTTATTTATGGACTCTAAAATCTGACCAATTACCGAGATCAGGCCAACTGACCTGTCGTTCCTATCTCCTGCCCCCTACCTCCCTTCTTAAACAGGTTTCTGCAGCTGTTTCTCAGTCCACTGGGATCCTCCCTGACTCCAGTGATTCCTGAAAGATCACCACCAATGCCTCTCCAATCTCCTCCTCTATCTCCTTCAGAACTCTGCAATGTAGTCCATCCAGTCTGGCTGGTCTATCCACCATCAGACCTTTTAGTTTCCCCAGCACCTTCTCATTGGTGATGGTCACGGCACTCATCTCTGCCCTTTGACCTTTTTGTAGTTCTCCTGAAGTTCTGTTGTGCTGTTGGTGGTTGCTGGTTCGTGATGGGTCTAACTGTTACTGGAAAATAAAAGGGACAGAATGTGTAAATGTCACATTGTACCAAGGAACTATAAAAGTGCAGGAAAACACCATAATAGAGCAAACTTAAAGGCTTTGTATCTTAATTCACAAAGGATTTGGAATAACGTAGATGAATTGATGGAACAAACTTTGGACACAAGATCTTTCAACGTGTTCAAGGGGTGAGGGCTCAGCAGCAGTTATTAAAGTTTCCAGAACAAGTAATAGAACATAGAGCATGGAAAGGGTCAGGAATCTAACTTTGGTCACAGTAGCTAAGGGACAATTACGGAGAAGGGGGGAAGTCAACACAGGATTGAGGGTGTTGTCCTTCAATGCACACGTTATCGGATATGAGGTATATGATTAGATTAGATTAGATTACTTACAGTGTGGAAACAGGCCCTTCGGCCCAACCAGTCCACACCGACCCTCCGAAGCGCAACCCACCCATTCCCTTACATTTACCCCTTTACCTAACGCTACGGACAATTTAGTATGGCCAATTCACCTGACTTGCACATCTTTGGACTGTGGGAGGAAACCGGAGCACCCGGAGGAAACCCACACAGACACGGGGAGAATGTTCAAACTCCACACAGTCAGTCGCCTGAGGCGGGAATTGACTTTATAATTTTCTATGCAATTGAACCGAACCCCTGACAATGTAATAGGCTCCTCTACTTCTCTGCACCAAATTTCCACACTGTGTCCGCATTCCAGTGGCTCAGTGGTTAGCATTGCTGCCTCACAGCGCCAGGAGCCCAGGTTTGATTCTAGCCTCGGGTGACTGTCTGTTTGGAGTTTGCACATTCTCTCCGTGTCTGCCTGGGTTTCCTCCAGGTGCTCCGGTTTCTTCCCACAGTCCAAAGGTGTGCAGGTTAGGTGAATTAGCCCTGCTAAATTGCCCGTAGTGTTCAGGGATGTGCAGCTGCACTAGTCAGGGGTAAATATAGGGTAGGGGGAATGGGTCTGGGGTGAGCTACTCTCCGAAGGGTCGGTGTGGACTTGTTGGGCCGAATGGCCTGTTTATACACTGTGGGGATTCTGTATATTCTCTATACTCACTCAGGCTGTGACTCACTCCGGATGTGCTCTCTCCCTCCTGACCGTGTGAAGCTTACCTGAGTCAGATTCCATCGGATCTGCTAAAAGGCTCCGATCTGTGCACATAAACCTTTGTACGAGTCTGGGGGAACAGAGTTCTCAGTGATCAGGGGAACAGTCAGGTTAGTTAGCCGTCACAGCATTCAGTATATAATACCTAACTGAATGGGTTCAGTTCCTCCTGCACCTGAGATCAAGTTAAGACCGGCTTCCTTTGAGTGAAAAGCAATAGTAAAGTTTTGCTGACCAACATTTTAAAGTAAAAAATGCTGATTGAATGGCTCAAGGTAATAATGAACCTTTTGGCTGTGAATTTATGAAACGGAAACAGCTGTGGTGTGGAATAACACTCAATTCAAACAGTGAACAGAAATGTGACAGGCTGAATGGCCTCCTCTTGTACCGTCATAGAGTCATACAGCACACAAACAGACCCTTTCGTCCAACTGATCATAATCCCAATCTAAACTAGTCCCATCGGCCTGTGCTTGGCTCTTATCCCACCAAACCTTTCCTATTCATGTATTTATCCAAATGTCTTTTAAATGTAACTGTACCCACATCCACCACTTCCTCTGGAAGTTCATTCCAACCTACGAACCACTCTCTGTGTAAAAGCATTGCCCCTCGTGTCTTTTTAAAATCTTTTTCCTCTCACCTTAAAGAATATGCCCCCATCTTGAAATCCCCACCCTCGGGAAAAGACACCTGCCATTCACTTTTTCAGTACCCCTTATTATTTTATAAATGTTCTATAAGGTCACCCTTCAACTTCCTATGCTCCAGTGATAAAAGTCTTAGTCTATCCAGCCTCTCCTTATAACCCAAACTCTCCATTCCCGACAACATCCTGGTAAATCTCTTCTGAACCCTCTGCAGCTTAATAATGTCCTTCCTGTAACAGGGAAGCCACAACTGGACCACAGTACTCTAGTTGAGGCTTCACTAACGTCCTATACAACCTCAGCATAACGTCTTAACTCTTTACTCAAAGATCTGAGCAATGAAGGCAAGCACTTACTTAACCACCTTGCCTATATCTAACACAAACTTCAAAGAATTATGTACTTGAACTCCTAGGTTTCTCTGTTCTACATTTAACTGTATAAGTCCTGCCCTTATTTGTTTTACCGAAATGCAATATCTCACATTTATCCAAATTAAATTCCATCTGCCACTGGTCAGCGCATTGACCCAATTGATTAAGATACCTTTGTCATCTAAGATAATTTTCTTCACTGTCCACTTTATCACCAATTTTTATGTCATCCGCAAACTTACTAACCATGCCTTTCCTATTCTCATTGAAATCATTTATACAAATGACAAACAAAAGTGGACCCAGCACCAATCGCTGTGGAACACCGCAGATCACAGGCCTCCAGTCCGATAAACCATCCTCCATCATTACTCTCCATCTCCTGCCTTTAAGCCAATTTTGTATCCAGTTGGCAAGCTCACCCTGAATCCCATGTGATCTAACTTTACTTATTAGGCTACATGTGGAACCTTGTCAAAGGCTTTACTAAATCCATGTTGACAATGTCTACTGCTCTGCTCTCATCAATCCACTTGGTTGCTTCCTCAAAAGATGAAATCAAGTTTGTGAGACACAATTTCCCTCACACAAAACCATGCTGACTATACCTAATCATTCCTTGCTTCTCCAAATATAAATCCTATCTTTCAGAATCCCTTCCAACACCTTATCCACTACCAAAGTCAGACTCACAGGCCTGTAGTTCCCAGGCTTCTCCTTACCTACTTTCTTAAACAAAGGCACAATGTTAGCTACTCTCCAGTCACCCGGCACCTCACCTGTAGTTATAGATGATATAAATATTTCTATAAGGAGCCCCACAATTTCCTCGCTAACTTCCCACAATGCCCTTGGATACACTAGATTAGGTCCTGGAGCTTTATCCACCTTTATATTTTTTAAGACCTCCAGTGTTTCCTCTTCTGTAATGCAAACTGTTTCCAAAATATCAATGTTTATTTCCTTGAGTTCTCAAGCCTCCACTTCTTTTTCCACAGTAAAAACTGACTATTCATTTAATATCTCTCCCATCTCCTGAGGTTCAACACAAAGACAACCTCTTTGATCTCTAAGGGGCCCTACTCTTGCTCTTAATGTACTTGTAGAATCTCTTTCGATTATCCTTATCCTTATTTGTCAGAATCCACCGTTCTCCTTCCTGTTTGTTTAAAGTACAGGGGGCTGCCTGGAAAATTACTGGATGTTTGATGGGTGACCAGTGAACTGTTTTGGCTCCTCCTCACACAGATTCTGCTGGTTCCCGGTGTGTCTGACTCAGGGAGCTGGCAATGATATACAGCAGCTCTGCCAAATCCCAGTGACTATTTTTTCATGTTTAGCTTCCCGTCTGAGATTTTCACACACTGCAGTCTTGCTGGCGACCTGGGGGAACGTGCAGAATAAATGCAGCAACGCAGGCTGGGAATTATCCGGGAAGTGGCTCGCTTGGATGGCCCCTGGTACGGAGGAATTGTCGCATGCGCTAAGGCCAAACTGGCTGGGAGTGTTACCTTTGGAGTTTAGAATAGTGAAAGGTGGTCTCACTGAAACATTTCGGATTCATAAGGGGCGTGACAGGGTAAAGGCTGAGAGGATGTTTCCCCTCGTGGGAGAGTCCAGAACCAGGGGGCATAGACTCAGAACAAAGAGGCCCTAATTTCAGCCTGAGATGAGGAGAAATTTCTCCTGCCAGAGCGTTATGTGAGTCCTTGGAACCCCTTGCCATGGAGAACTGTGCGGGCAGAGTCCTTGTGTATATTTAAAACTGAGATAGATAGATTCGTGATCTATAGGGGAATCAGGGATTATGGGGGAAGGGCAGGAAAGTGGACGTGAGGAATGACAGATCAGTGTCTATCCTATCGTCTGGCAGGTAGGGGCTTGAGGGGCCAAATGGCCTACTCCCATTCCTGTTTCTGATGGTCTTCTTCCTGGATTCAAGCTGTGAATAGGAATGCCTGGAATTTGGAAGAATGAGAGGAGATCCTGTTGAAATGAATAGAAATCTTACGGGGCTTGACGGGGTAAATGCCGTGAGAGTGTTTCCCCTCATGGGAGGGTGTAAGGCCAGAGGGCACAGGCTCAGAATAAAGGGGTTCAAATTTCAGACTGAGATGAGGAGGAATTTCTTCTCCCAGAGAGTTGAGAGATTTTGGAACTCCTTGCCTCACAGAGCTGTGGGGGCAGAGTCCTTGTGTATATTTAAGGCTGAAATAGATAGATTCTTGATCTATCGGGGAATCTAGGTTGATGGGGAAGGGGCAGGAAAGTGGACGTGAGGATTGTTGGATCAGCCATGATCCTATTGAACGACAGAGTAGGCTCGAGGGGCTGAATGGCCTGCTCCTGTTCCTATTTCTTCCCTTTTCGCTCTTGTCTAAGCTTGGGTATCCGTTCTGTGTCTTGCAGGTACGTGCTGAGGAACGGCAGTGGGAACTGGCTGGCCAAGCAGATCAGGAAGCATCGGCCCAAGGATGGCCCAATGGAGCCCTCCAGTGCCCACAAGTGGTGCACCCTCCACACCGAGTACATCTGGTACGACCCGGATCTGAGCCCACAGCCGCCCCCTGGCCACGGCACGCCGAGCCTCCATGTCTTCTCCAACTGGGGGGTCATCACCTATGGGGGCGGTCTGCCCAGCGATCCGGGAAACACCTTCATCTCGTTCAAGTCGGGGAAGCTGGGCGGGCGGGCGGTCTACGGGATTGTCCATGAGAGCCCGTACTCCTGGATCGACGGCTGGAGGAACTTCAACCCGGGTCACGAGCACCCGGACCAGAACTCCTTCACCTTTGCTCCCGGCGGCCAGGTCTTCGTGTCAGAGGCTCTGTACGGGCCCAAGTACAGCCACCTCAACAACGTGCTGGTCTTTGCGCCGTCACCCAGCAGCCAGTGCAACCAGCCCTGGGAGGGCCAGCTTGGTGAGTGCGGCCAATGGCTCAACTGGATGGCGGGTGAGGCTGGCAGCTCAGCGGGTGAGTTGGTGACGGCCACTCAGGATGGAGGGATGCTGTTTGCCAGCGGTGAGGCCGCTCCCGCCTACTCCTCCTCCATGCGCCTCCGGAGCGTGTACCGGGCAGTGCTCCTGCTGAACCCCCAGGTGCTGCTGGTGGTGGACCACATCGAGAAGCGCCAAGGCTCCCCGCTCCAGCTGGTCAGTGCCTTCTTCCACAACCTGGACATCGACTTCAAGTACGCGGCTCACCAGACCGCTGGCCGCCTCCACGGTGCCATGATGGACGTCTGGGACGCGGAGTACACCATGTTTTGGTTCGACCACCGCGGGGGCAGCCCGACCGCCCGCATCCAGGAGGCAGAGCAAGCGGCGGAGTTCAAGAAGCGCTGGACTCAGTACGTCAACGTGACCTTCCCGCTGGGCGCGCAGGTCACGCGCGTGGCCTACATCTTCCACGGGCCGCGGGCACGGGTCACCGACTGCCGCTTCATTGACGACTCAGCCCGGGGCTTCAGGCTGGCGCTGACCGTCAACGGCACCGAGCTGCTGGTGTCCGTGGTCACCCAGTACGGTGACCCCACCTCCCGCTTCCGCTATCTGGGCTTCGGGGGTTACGCCAAGGTGGAGGACGGGCGCCGGGTGACCAGGTTCGGTTTTGGGACCACCCCGTCCGGAGGCGCGGGGCGGCCTGGGCCGGCTCTCCTCCGCTTCGGGCCTGCAGTGAGGAGCCTCCTGAGCGCAGGCCTTTGCTTCGGCCTGGTGCTGGTGGCCGCCAGGTGGAAACTCTGCATCTCCTTCGGGCGCCTGTTGCGCCTGGCCTTGTTGGCGGTCATCACCCTGTGGTTCCTGGAGCTGGTGGCACTGTGGGGCACCTGCTCCCGGCCCCCCTGCGGCATGGGCTGGGGGACCGGGGGCAGGGATGGCGGCAAGGGCGAGGGAGGGCCCTCTGAGCAGTGGGATGAGGGCCTGGGGAGAATGTCGCCGGTGGTGGTCATCTCGCTGCCAGGCTCTGGGGCGGAGATGCTGAAGCACCTCTTCGCCAACAGCACCGACTTCATCTACATCAGGGTCCCGACAGAACACCTCGACCTGCCCGAGGTGGAGTTTGAATTTGATTCCTTTGTCGACGCCTGTGAGTGGAAGGAGTCAGACGTGAGGGTGGGTCGTTACCGCTTGATCCAGGGCTGGCTCCAGTCCCTGGTCCATAACACCAAGCTCCACCTACAGAACATTGCCCTGCATGGTCCCCCCCGGGGAGCCCCTGCGGTGAACAACAGCCCCCCGCTCCGCAAGAGGAAGGCTCGGAGAAGAACCTCCCAGCTGGACCAGAACTCCAAGTACAAGGAAAACCTGGAGAGGGACGCAGAGTACATCAAGGGGCTGAGGAGGCACTTGGCCTCCTATCCCAATGCCCGGGTAGTGCTCAGTTTGAGCAGCGGGAGCTGGACCCTGAAGCTGCCCTTTGTGCAGGCCGTGATCGGGTCTTCGATGAGGGCCCTGTATGTGGTGAGGGATCCTCGTGCCTGGGTCTACTCCCTGCTCTACAACAGCAAGCCCAGTCTTTACTCCCTGCGGAATGTGCCCCAGCACCTGGCCATGCTCTTCCGAGATGACCAGCGCAAGGAGAGGTGTCGTCCGGACTCCGGCTATGCCTTTGAGTACGAGTCCCTCCGGAGACAATTTGCGGAGACGGAAAAGGACCCGGTGTCCCTCCTGGCTCACCTGTGGCTGGCCAACACCCGGGCCACGCTGAGGGTGAACAAGAAGCTGCCGCCTGGCAACTACCACCTGCTGAAGTTCGAGGACCTAGTTGAGGCACCTCAGGAAACCGCTGAGAGAGTCTACGCCTTCCTTGGCTTCGTGCTCCCCCCGGCCGCCCTGAACCGCATCCTTTTCGCCACCTCAACCAACCTGTTCCACCTCCCGTTCGAGGGTGAGGTCTCGCCTGGCAGTCTCCACACCTGGAGGGACAGGATGCCCCCAAAGGACATCAGGGTCATCGAGGATACCTGCTGGTCAGTGATGAGCCAACTCGGCTATACCAGGTCGACCAGCTGAGAGCTCTGCCAGCCGGGAGGGGAGAGGAAGGGGAGGGCCATCTCCAAAGTGCCGGCGTAAAAAAACAACATTGATTAGGTCAGGAAGATCCCAGCGCAGACGCAACGGTTGGAAAAATTGGCGTCTGGAGCCGGAGCACCACTGGGTGTGTGTTGCCTGTTGGGCACAGTGCTCCCAAAGTAATCTTGGCTAGTGTTCCCACAGGGTCCTGCAGAGAGAATGGCAGACATGGCAGGGAATCTTTCCAAAGAGGAGGGAAGGGAAAAATTGAGGCGTCTTTTGCGAATGGGACAGAAAGATGGAAGTAATCTTGCAGCATTCAATCATTAATAATGTGATAGCATTAATCACACAGAGTTAAAACTCAAGAATGCATTGTTCAATTGAACCCATTAAATGATAATTAGCTGCTCCATTTCTCTGTAGCCGGTTCTTACACTCCTGGACCAAATTGTCTAAGACATCAATCTGGCCTGGCCACTCCTGAAAAGAAAGAGTTTTATGAGCAAAAAATAAGATAGCTGGCTCACTGGGAGTTCTGCTGTCATCCTCAGTGCTTACAATTTATCATTTGCTAAAATGGTAGTGTCAAAATGCACTGTGGGGCAGCCGTGCAAAATTCATGGAACCCATAAATTGTGGTTTCCAAAATGAATTAAAACACCGGCCAACTTAATGAGTCTGAAACTGTACTGGGTGGAGAGGGCGAGTGATTGATCAGCTAGAGGGGCCTCATTTCTGCTAACCTTAACGCCATGATGAAGGAACATCGACAGGATGGATTTCTGATACAGGGCACGACTTCTCTCTTTGGGTTTAGAGGATTGTTTGTCATCTATTTCTTGAAGGAGCAAATGTCAAAGCCTTTTGGTTTCCCAAAATATCAGTGAGAAGATGACTGGAAGTTTGAGCCTTTTCCCTTCAGCTCCCTGCCTGCCATTGACGTTATTAAAAAGGAGGCAGAGAGATGATATTGGAAATTGAGCATTTGAGGTAAAGACCTTGACAGGAAATGCTACCTTTTCTAGCACAGGCATGATGGGACAAATGGCTCCTCTGTGTTACTGTCAGTTTCTATGCGTTAAATTTTCCCTGGGTTCATTCTGTTAAAAGGTGTTGGGTGCACTGACGAACATGCCAATCCCTTACTACCAAGAAAACACATCCAGTCAGATCCCAGATAAGTAGAATGAGGGCATGTTTCTTGGCCAATCATAGACCTCAACATTGGCGTCTCAGAGCCCAAGATGCTGCTATCCAATAAGAGGCTAGCAACGTCTGGGACTAACCCCCGCCCCGCCTCCCCCCACCCTGGTGCAGCCTGACGTCACAGGAACCAATGGTGGTGAGGTGGGTAGATTTTATACTCATCGGGTTGGGAGTCACAGCGAGAGAGGTTAAGGGGGTCGGGCCCATGCCTCTGATGTCTCCACAGAATGGTCCAACTGGGGGGACCCCCATCCTCAGCACTACCCAGCAGTTACATGACCTTGGTTTCCCAGTCAGGAAGCTAGCCACCTTACCCACTGGGAAGGCAGCTGATTGATGGGGTACTGAGGTAAAGTCCTTAAGTGACCAATAATTAAGCATTTAGGAGGTTTCACAGTATCATGGGATTGTTACACTGTAGAAGGAGGCCATTTGGCCCATTGTGTCTGCACCAGCAGTTCAAATGAGCATCAAGACTGAGTACCATTCCCTGCCTTTATCTTCCCCGTACCTTTGTATTTTGTATCCAAATAGTCATCCAATGCCCTGCTTGAACTGAACCAGCCTCCACTACATTTTCTAGGCACTACATTCCATACCCTAACTAATCACTGGGTGAAACTGTTATTTCTCATATCTTTACACATCTGCAACCATCTGCAATGGTGTGATTTAAACCCATGTCTCTCTGAACATCAGCATGAGCCTCTGAATACTTAATTACCACCAGGTCACTGCCTCAGCGAACTGCAGTGCCTTTCCTGAAATGATGTTGGAGGCAGAATCGAAAGGATCTTTCATAAAGATGTGAGATAAATAGTTGGAGGGGAAATCAAATTAGTGAGCGGCACGGTGGCACAGTGGTTAGCACTGCTGCCTCACAGCGCCAGAGACCCGGGTTCAATTCCCGCCTCAGGCGACTGACTGTGTGGAGTTTGCACGTTTTCCCCGTGTCTGCGTGGGTTTCCTCCGGGTGCTCCGGTTTCCTCCCACAGTCCAAAAGATGTGCAGGTCAGGTGAATTGGCCATGCTAAATTGCCCATAGTGTTAGCTAAGGGGTAAATGTAGGGGTATGGGTGGGTTATGCTTCGGCGGGTCGGTGTGGACTTGTTGGGCCGAAGCGCCTGTTTTCACACTGTAATCTAATCTAAAGTATTCGGAGGACAATGAGGAAAGAGTGATGGAGCAGAACGAGTCGGTTAGCTCTCTAAGGGAAAGCTCAGCCTTGATGGGCGGAATCGTTTCCGGCAGAGCTCTATTGTTTTGCGACACAAAGCTTTATGCAAATATCAGGCAGAACTTCGCCTGTCAGACTCAGAGCTTAGACTGTTTTTGGACCTGGTGAGTCATTGTAACTTAAACAAAAATAATTGAATTGTTGAAGTCAACAAGGTCAAAAAGATGTCTCTTCAGGCAGATGAGACAAATTGAAAGCATCATGTGGAGTAAATAAAAATGACCATCAGGTATTTGCTAACAGATCCAATTTCATTAGTTTCTGCTCAGATAATGGATAAGAAAACAGGAGAGGATGTGAAGTTAGATTACCGCTGAACATTACTTCAGATAAATTTGTTACAGAATTGGGACTAACTCATGGACAAATTGCAGCCTGTGGATGGTCATATTACTTGAATCGGCCTCTTTAATTCTCCCATCCACCTTCCCATTAAAGCGTCTGTTGTTATTTGCTTAATGTTAGACAAAGCAGCCACTTGATTGGCACCACAGCCACTCCTTCCACCACCGGCACTCAGCAGCTGAGTATACCATGTACAAGATGCATTGCAGGAGCTCACCAAAGATCCTCAGACAGCACCTTCCAAAGCCATGACCACTTCCATCTGGAAGGGCAAGGGCAGCAGATATATGGGAACACCACCTCTGCAGGTTACCCTGCAAATCATTCATCATCCTGACTTGGAAATATATCGCCTTTTCTTTATTGTCACTGGGTCAGAATCCCGGAATTCCCTCCCATTGTGGGTCTAACTACAGCATACGGACTGCAGCGGTTTAAGAAGGCAGCTCACCCCCACCTTCTCAAGGGGCAACTAGGGATGGATAATGAATGCTGATCGGGATGAGTAATAAATATTGACTCAGCCAGTGACACCCACGTCCCCTGGAAAATGTCAACAGCTAATTGGAAAACAAACAAACTCTTCATAGCCAGATTGGATGACTCTCAGCTACTCAGAATGACAAACCAATAATATTTGGAAATGAATGCAATGCTTGCATGGGAATCAAATTGCCTTACTTTCCCCATGTCCAATATTCTTATAATTAAAAAACAAAGTCTTGAAATCGTTTTCCAAAGGATTGTTCTCCTATGTTGCTCACTGGAGATGAACCAGGATCTTCCTGGAGGTTGGTCAAACAAGCCTTTGACTTACAATCTCCTTTGGTTAAAAACAAGGACTGCAGATGCTGGAAACTGGATTCTGGATTAGTGGTGCTGGAAGAGCACACCAGTTCAGGCAGCATCCGAGGAGCAGTAAAAAGCCCTTCATCAGGAATAAAGGCAGAGAGCCTGAAGGGTGGAGAGATAAGCTGGAGGAGGGGGGGGGTGGGGAGAAAGTAGCATAGAGTAGAGCAGGAAAACTTCTTCAAGGCAGGCATCCTTGCAAGTGGATTCGCAGTAGGGTTAGAAGTTTTCCTCCTCTACTCGATGCTACTTTCTCCCCACCCCTACCCTCCTCTAGCTTATCTCTCCACCCTTCAGGCTCTCTGCCTTTATTCCTGATGAAGGGCTTTTTACTGCTCCTCGGATGCTGCCTGAACTGGTGTGCTCTTCCAGCACCACCTTTTGCCCGAAATGTCAATTTTACTGCTCCTCGGATGCTGCCTGAACTGCTGTGCTCTTCCAGCACCACTAATCCAGAATTACAATCTCCTTTCACAACCCTCTGAACTTATGAACCATACATAAGTAATCCAGCCAACTCTGCCATTTGAAAGGATCATGGTTGATCTCAACTTGGTCTCAACTCTACTTTCCTGCCCGCTCTCCATAACTCATTGCTAATTTAAAAAAAATGTCGATCTATCTCCTCTTTAAGTATGGCAAAAGTGAGGACTGCAGATGCTGGAAACCAGAGTTTAGATCAGAGTGGTGCTACAGCAGGTCAGGCAGCATCCGAGGAACAGGAAAATTGACGTTTCGGGCAAAAGCCCTTCATCAGGAATAGAATCTATTCCTGATGAAGGGCTTTTGCATGAAATGTCGATTTTCCAGCTCCTCGGATGCTGGCTGTCCTGCTGTGCTTTTCCAGCATCGCTCTGATCTAAACTCCTCTAAGTATGTTCAGTGAACTGGTGTCCGTTGCTATAGGGCAGTGAATTCATGAGAGGAGTAATTTCTCCAAATCTCTGTTTTAACTTGCCATCACTTATCCTAAAGCAATGTCTTGTTCTAGCTTACCCCCACAAGGAGAAGCCTCCTCTCTATGTTAAATTTGTCAATCCATTTTAGCAGCGTATATGCTTCAGTTGGATCTCCTGCCATTTTTCTAAACTCCAACAAGCATAGGTCTAAGCCGTTCGAGCTCTGCTGAAAAGACAAGCCTTTCAGCTCCGGAATGAATCTGGCGATCCTAGTCTGAAATGTCTCCAATATACTGACATCTTCCCTCCAGTAAGGAGACCAAAACTGACAGTGGATGGAAGACATCTCTAGACACTCCCAATGTAACATTTCTGTTCAGTTATCTTACTCATCATTCTCAGTAGAAAGTTGAATTTGCCTGAAGGTTAAAGATGCAAGGGTTTTGTGGGTGCAGTGACTATAAAGTCCCCACTTGGTTTCCTACCTTATGTTGTTCCTAGATTGGAGTGAAGAAGGATGAGAGGTGACTTGATCGAGGTGTACAAGATGATGAGAGGCATAGATAGAGACTTTTTTTCCAGGGTGGAAATGGTTATCATGAGGGGGCATAATTTTAAGGTGTTTGGAGCAAGGTTTATTGGAGATGTCAGAGGTCGGTTCTTTACACAGAGAGTGGTGGGTGTGTGGAGTGCACAGCCAGTAGTGGTAGTCGAGTCAGAGACATTAAGGACATTGAAGCAAGTCTTGGATAGGCACATGGATGATAGACAAATGTAGGGTATGTGGGTTAGTCTAATCTTAGAGTAGGATAAAAGGCCGGCACAGCATCAAGGGCCGAAGGGCCTGTACTGTGCTGTATTGTGTTCTGTGTTCTTACACCTAATCTGTTACCTGGCATGGAAAGATAATCCTGGTGTGGAATTATTATTTTATGGAGCAAAGACTAAACAGGTTGGGACTCTACACACTGGTTACGGTCTGTGTGGGATGCCGTTCGGAGGGTCGGTGCAGACATGATGGGCTGAATAGCCATCTATGATATGGAATTCTATGATCATCCAACAGCACTACGTTTGTAGGTTTTTCAACAGACAAACAGCAAAGACCAGTTGGCCTGAATGGCCCTTTTCCTTGCTGGTGAGTCCTTGCAACAACAAGTGTTTTTTCAAGTCACCATGACATATGCCCCCTCTCTCTTCCAGGAGGGGGAGGAATTGTAAAAATCAAGACTGCCTGGAAACAGACTTGTTTTTCATGAGCCATCACTGACTCTAATGTTCTTGTCAATGTTGTGCAGAGGTGGCCATGCATTTGAATAATAAGCTAATACCAAACAAACCAAAACACGCACTAACAAGTCGCAGAGCAATCAATAGACTGTGGGAAACCTTTCATACTTAGAATGGAGATCACCTAGAATGAATGGCACAGGGAGAGATACAAAACACAGCCAACTTGAGTGAATAATGCTCTGCCTATTTTCAAATTCATTCACACATGGTGCAAAAACTAATGAAATGCAGCTCATAACAGCCATTAAACCCAGAGCAAACTGACTTGATGAACAAACGGCCTTTACAATGACAGCTATTAAATTGCTGCACTGCAATTATTGAATGACAATAATTACCAACAGTTGTAATAAGCAAAATAGAAAAGACTATAGAATGTAAAACAGTACAGCACAGGAACCGGCCCTTTGGCCCATCATGTTGTGCCGAACACAGTGCCAAATTTAGTTATTCTCTTCTGCCTGCCCTTGGTCCACATCCCTCCATGTGCTTATCTAAATGTCCCTTAAATCCCCTTATCGTATCTGCCTCCACCACCGCCCTTGGAAGTGTGTTCCTGACTCCAACCACTCTTTCTGTAAAAACTTGCCCCTCACATTTCCTTTGAACTTTCCCCCTCTCACCTTAAATGCATACCTCATAGTTTTAGACATTTCAACTCTGGGGAAAAGATTCTGACTGTCAACCCTGTCTGTGCATCTCATTATTTTATAGATTTCTATCAAGTCTCCCCTCAGCCGCTCCAGAGAAAACAGCCTGAGTTTTATCAGTCTCTCCTTACAGCTAATACCTTCAAATCCAGGTAACCCTCTTCTGCACATCCCTGAACACAACAGGGCAACTTAGCATGGTCAATCCACCTAACCTGAATATCTTTGGACTGTCAGAGGAAATCCCATGCAGATATTGGACAGAGTTCAAACTCAAAGCTGGGATTGAACCCAGGTCAATGGTTAGCACTGCTGCCTCACAGAGACCACTCCTGAACTTATAATTGCAACATTCCAACTACTGATCTGGGGATATCAGTTTGAATTGCATCACAGCTGATGGTGAAATTTGAATTCTGTTAATAAATTTGGAATTAAAACTAATGACAACCACTATCAATTGTGCTTTAAAAGCTCATCTAGTTCATTAATATCCCTTAAGGAAGGAAAACTGCCATACTTAACTAGTCTGACACAAGTGCCCACATAATCAGCCTGTGAAATACCCTACAAGGCTTTCAGCTTAAAAGTAATCAGTCCAGTGATGTCCACATCTTATGAATGAAGGCAGTATTATAAATAAAAAATAACCACAAAATTAAGACAATGAGATAATACAGTTCACTTTGATTTCTTTGCCAAAAGTTTGGACAGTTAATTAATATTTTAATCACTGCAAAATGAAACTTCACGCAGCACAATAAATGCTATGAATATTCAGTTTTTAAGGGGCTTCAAGAGTCAATATGATAATTAAACACAGCTTGTGGATAGTTGACACCACTCGCCATTCAGGCTTCAAATTAAAATGGCTGACCAGGCTGATTCTGAGCAACATGAGGAGGAGTCGGCTAACCAAGAAGTGGGTGTCTTTGTTACAACTAATTCTATATTGCAGTCAGAAAGGTCACAAGGTCAGGCAAGGGAAAGATACTGGAGGTACCACACTGAATCCATTCCTTTCTCTAATTCGGGCCTGTTTGCCACTAGACAATGGGAGTTAAAATCAAGGCTGAGTCAGCCATTGCTTGTCAGAAGAAAGTAATGAAGAGTACCAGGGAAGGGCAAAGAAATCAAATTAAAATAGATGGTGTAACGCTGCCACTACACCCACTACCTCTCTGCCCAAGTTTCTCTGATTCATCATTTGCAACTTCTCATAGTTTTAAAATAAGGAATCACTATTTAAGGCATGAGAAAACATTTGTTCTCTCAGTTGTGTTAGTCTTTAGAACTCCCTTACTCAACAGGCAATGGGGATGCAGAAGCAGATAGATTTTTGGTTACCAAGGAGATGAAGGATTATTGGAGATGGACAGGAATATAGAGTTGAGGTTAAAATCAGATCAGCCATAATTGAATGAAGAAACAGGCTGGAAGGGCCTTACTCATATGTTTGTATGATTCATAGAATACTATGATGTGGAAGCAGGTCATTCAGCCCCATCAAGTCCACACTGATCCTCTAAAGAGTATCCCACCCAGACCCACACCCCTACCCTATCCCTGAAACCCTGCATTTCCCATGGCTAATCCATCTACCCTGCACACTTTGGGGCAATTTAGCATAGCCAATCCACCTAACCTGCACATCTTTGGACTGTGGGACGAAACCAGAGCACGTGGAGGAAACCCACGCAGACGCAGGGAGAATGTGCAAACTCCACACAGACAGTCACCCGAGGCTGGAATTGAACCTGGGTCTCTGGCGCTGTGAGGCAGCAGTGCTAACCACTGTGCCACCCATAAAATTCCAGATGAGTTCTAACAAGTGCCTTAGGCCCGTAGGGGAACTGCCAGTTTTGTCCCAAGAAGATGGTACTTTCTTTCTGAGGATCTTCTCTCTCTCTCTCTCTCTCTATCTCTGTCTTAAGTTAAAAATCACATGACACCAGGTTATGGTCCAACAGGTTTAATTGGAAACATTAGCTTTTGGAGAGCCGCTCCTTCATCAGGTGGTTGTGGAGGGCACAGTTGTAAGACAGAATTTATAGCAAAAATTTACAGTGTGTTGTAACTGAAATTATACATTGAGAAATACCTTGATTGTTTATTAAGTCTCTCATCTGTTAGAATGACCATGTTAGTTTCACTTCTTTCATATGTAAATCACAGAATGTTTTTGCACAGACAACAGCACACGGGGAGGGGGGGTAACACCTTCGACACATTATCTGGGCTGACACCTATTGTACTCTATGCCACTCTATGCCACTCTCTCCCCACCCCCACCCTCCTCTAGCTTATCTCTCCACGCTTCAGGCTCTCTGCCTTTATTCCTGATGAAGGGCTTTTGCCCGAAACGTCGATTTTGCCTGTCCTCGGATGCTGCCTGAATTGCTGTGCTCTTCCAGCACCAGTGATCCAGAACCAATTGTTAAAGTTAACCTGAGAATGTAACTTTTTAAAAAATGTTTTGTGGTTTACATATGAAAGAAGTGAAACTATCATGGTCATTCTAGCAGCTGAGAGACTTAACAAACAATCAAGGTATTTTTCAATGTATAATTTCAGTTACATCACAATGTAAACTTTTGCTATAAATTCTGTGACTTACAATTGTGTCCTCCACAACCACCTGATGAAGGAGCAGCGCTCCGAAAGCTAGTGTTTTCAGTTAAACCTGTTGAACTATAACCTGGTGTCGTGTGATTTTTAATTTTACACAGCCCAGTCCAACACTGGCATCTCCAAATCATGTCTGTCTTGTTCACCTACTCCTGTTGATGTTCCTTATTTTGGGAGCTGGCCATTGATTTTGTGTCTAAACCCTCTTGGCCAATGGCACAGGGCACCTTATCATGATGCCAGGATGAAGAATGATCATTTCCCCTCATCCAACTTCATCTGAGAGTTAGTTTAACGTTCTTTCTAAAAACAAATCCTTTTGCTTTCTGAAACACTACTCTGATAATGTGATGCCAGATAAATTGTTGATGCTGGTTTAATGGGATATTGTGACCTCATTGACTTATTGTAAATGTTCCCTTTGTATTCAGATGGTCGAATTTTGGAAAGTTAATTTCTGCTGCAATAGCTGTTAAATTAAGTCTCGTGCTATACAGTAAATATTAGGAAAATTCAGTTTTTAAGGGACTGCATTTTGTAATGCTAGCAAACATTTATTAATTGTTCCTGACTGTGAGGTTCTCCTTTCTCTCTTGCACTGACTTGAGCAGGTGAGAATCTTCCATCTGAACTCTCATTCTGTTGTTCCCATCTTCCTGAATTATTCCAGATTTCTTCCTTATTTTCTCTCTCAAACACAAGTAACAGATGCTAGTTATGATTTAGACAGAGGAAGAGATGAAAAGAAATCTTTGGTAGGTATTCAATTAGACTTTGGAGCACATTGCGTATGTGAGGAAGGATGTCAAACTTTGGAGTGGGTGTGAATGAGGTTTTCCAGAGATGTGGCATAGTGGGTAACATCCCTACCTCCGGTCTAGAAGCCCCAGGTTTGAGTCCCCTGCCAGGAATTGTTGGTAATGGAAGGTGCATTTGCCATGTTGTCAGTTGTCAGATTTGTAAATCCTTCCAATATATTTGATGGCAGGCTGTAAGAGTGGGAGTGGTCCCTGGTCAGCCTACTGCAGCATTATGTCACCCATAAGAATGGCTCAATCCATTGGACATCCATGGTCCAATTCTCAGAATTGGAAGAGAAGACACATGGACAGAAAAGGAATGTGAGAAAACTGGGAACGTCCTCCTCAGAGTGGGAATGATGGAGGGATAGTTTAACAGAGATGTTTAAAAATAGGGTTTCGATAGAATATATCAGGAGAGACAGTTTCCAATGGCAGAATGTTGAATATGCAGAGGGCACAGAGTTCAGGTTATTGACAGAATATCCAGACAGGACCAGATGAGAACTTTCTTGAGAGAGTTGTTGGGGTCTGTGAAAGGTAAAGTCACCATAGTCTTACCAAACCACACAGCTGCTCTCTCATCAAAGAGAGATAACTGCTGGTGGTTTAACCCAGAGGGTCAGCACACCTCAGGGGAGGTTGAGAAGGAGAATTGTTCATGGTAGCCTAAGGCAGTGCAGAAACCGAACCCACATTGTTAACATCACTCGGCATTGCAGACCAGCTGTTCAGCCAACTGAGCTACCCCACCATGCATTGTTAAGTAGGAACTTTCAAAATTAGGTTGGATGTTTCCTTGAAAAGGAACGAGGTGCCACACAGAGAAAGCAGGACAGTGGAGAGTGCATCAAACAGCCAGTAAAGATGGGCAGATTGGCCTCCTTTTGAACCCATACTCCGATCCTTCATGCTGCTAACACTCATTTCGAATCACAAAATCACCGAAAGCAGTTAATCAGGGCAACAAAATAAATATTTCCAATAAACAATGGGCAGGAGATATGTTAGAACCAGTGACTGGACAGAATGAAAATCCGTCAGAAAATTATCGCACTTAGGAATAAATTCCTTTTGGAGTTCTCTGCTGTGATAGTGGTCATGGTGTCCCAACTAGATTCCATTGTGGAATATCCACAGCTTCTACTTACAGATCAGGACATTATTTGGCATGTTTTGATGAACTTTGTGGAATATTTAAACGGGGCCTTGCACAGAGTCAAACGTGGGTGAGCACATTTCAAACATCCGGAGGACCCAGGGTTTCACTGTTTCAGTCGGCGAACTTCTCTTGATGGCCAAAGAGCTTGAATTCAAAACCAATCCTGAATAATGAGGACTTGAATAAAGAACTGTACATTTCCAAATGTTTGAAGACTGAGAAATTATCGAGATCTTAATGTTTTGTTTTGAAATTCAATTGTTTAACATAACCTTCCTTACACCAGCGGAATTGTTGATAAGGGGTGAGTTAGTTAATGTGGTGTTGCACAGTTAAGATTTCACATGTAGCAACCTGGCACCCATTCATGCAATGTCTGTCACTGTGTGAGATTGGCCTCATGAAAATATGAACAATAGAAATCACAGAGCAAGTGCAGAGTGTAGTCGGGCTGTACTTGTTGTCATTATTAATTTGCTTCTGTCTGAGGAAGTCTGTTTCTCATTCCTAAATAGCTCTTGTGGAGCTGGGACAAAGACGGTGCATATTGCATAAAGAAATGATTTTATTATGGAAATGCTTTTAAGTAATGTAGCACTGCACCGTTTCAACAACGCAACAGATTCCATGCAACCATGCACTAATGTGTTGGACACTGATCTCGCTTGTCTTGCATCGGGAACTGTTCTTCAATCTTATTCGGTTTTGTGGTTTTCATTGTGACGGGTCAGACCTTGTTTCTCTCCAGTGTTTGAGAACCTTAATCGTGCATATCAATTAAAGTAAATAATTGCTTGAACTCTTTCGGCATTCATTTATTATTCAAATAAAAGGCACTATCTGACTGATTGCAAGTCCGCAAGTCTTTGCAACACAAATTGGGAGTGTGATGGAACACTCCTTACTTGCCTGGATGGGTGCAGTTCCAACAACACCCATGAAACTGGACACCATCCAGAACAAGGCAACCTATTTGATGGGCACCACTTAACAAGCACTCCTTCCACCACCGATGCGTAGTAGCAACAATGAATACTATCTACAAGATGTATTGCATGAATGCACCAAAGATTCTTAGGCAGCACTTTCCAAGCACATGACTGTTACCATTTAGCAGTTATGTGGATCACCTCACCAGTAAGTTCACTTTCAAGTCACTCACCATCCTGACTTGGAAAATATACTGCCATTCCTTTAGTATTGCTGGGTCAACACCTTGGAACTCCTTCCCTATAAGCATTAAGAGGGCCTACAACAGCAGCAGTTAAAGAGATGGCTCATCATCATCTTTTCACGAGCAACTAGGGACGGGCAGTAAATGTTGGCCCAGACAGCGATGCCCATATCCCGCAAGTGATTAATAGAAAAAGGCTGAAGTGCAAAACTGTGATGCTGGAAATCTGAAATCAATGCAGGAAGACTTAGTGACAGAATGATAGAGTGCTTCTGTGAAAATGGGATTAGTGCAGAGTGTGAAACATTAGTTATAATATCCAGTTTGTTGTGGAGGAAGTATCTTTAACACAGTCCGTGTGGCATGGCATCCAATCAACAACAGCTTTATATTAAGGGTTCTGGTCCTTATGAAGTTGGGCTTGACTCCTCCAGGAGGAAGTGCCTCAAATTTAATTATGGGTTCTGCAAGGCTCTTTTTTGTTTATCCAATACCTGGTGGAAGACATGGGAGCACCCAAGTCTTCATTATTGATTCACACTGTGATCAATGGCAAGACAGTGATGGAACAGTCAAATCACTATCTCAGTAATGTAAAAGATCAGGTTTAAGATCTGGAGGCGTGGGTTCAAACATAATGGTCAAGGCCGAAATAAAACCTCAATTTTTCAAAACTAAAATTGAATATTTGCCAGTCGTGGTGACCAAAGGAAATATCATTGATATCAAAGCAATTATCGAGATCTATAGTGTCCTTTACGGAGGGGAAATCTGCCAAACCTGCCCAATCTGGCCAACATGTGACTCCAGACATGTCACAAAGTGGTTTACTCCTAAACCATCTAGTCAGGTCAAGGATAACAAATAATTGTCCGCAAACTAAGCACTTCTGTTTTTAAAAAACATGGGCAAATGTGAATCATAATACTCTGAATATCTGCCACTTGATTATGGGAAATCAAAAGCCAAAATCTGGAAAACCCATGGATGGAGAAGCCGAATTGAATAGAAACCTCAGAACATGTAGGAACAGGAGTAGGCCATTCACCTCCTCGAGTCTGTATTGCCATTCAATGAGAACATGGCTGCTCTGTGCTCTGACTCCATATCCTTTGACCTTTGTCCCATATCCCTTGATACACAGAACATTACAGCGCAGTACAGACCCTTCGGCCCTCGGTCTTGCGCCGCTCTGTCATACTAATCTGAAGCCCATCCCACCTACACTATTCCATGTACGTCCATTTGCCTGTCCAGTGACAACTTAAACACACTTAAAGTTGGCGAATCTACTACCGTTGCAGGCAAAGCATTCCATACCCTTACTACTCTCTTTGCTTAACGATAAAATATCTATCTCAGGTTTAAAATTAACAACTGACTAGCGTCCACTGCCATTGGTGCAAGAGAGTTCCAAACCTCTAAAACCTTTAGTTTGTAGAAATGCTTCCTAATACCTCTCCTGAATGATCCAGCCCTGATTCTCCAAATATACCTCATAGTACGAGAATGCCTAACCAGTGAAAATAATTTGTCTACCCTTTTTTTAATGCTAATAGCTTGAACACTTCCATCAGCTCGCCTCCTAACCTTATACATTCTTGAGAAACCTCTCCTCATAACTGAAGTCCAGGTATCATTCTTGGAAACCTATGTTGCACTTTTTCCAAGGCCAATATCTGTCCTTTCATAGGTCTAGTGCCCAGATTTGATCAGACATGATCTTTGAAATGTAAAGCTTAGGTAATCAGATTAGATTCCCTACAGCATGGAAACAGGCCCTTTGGCCCAACAAGTCCACACCGACCCTCCGAAGAGAAACCCACCCACCCAGTTTCCTCTGACAAATGCACGTAACACGATGGGCAATTTACCATGGCCAATTCACCTTGCACGTTTGGACTGTGAGAGGATACCGGAGCACCCAGAGGAATCTCACGCAGACACAGGGAGAGTGTGCAGACTCCAGACAGGCAGTCACCCAAGGTGGGAATCAAACCTGTGTCCCTGGTGCTGTGAGGCAGCAGTGCTAACCACTGAGCCACCATGCCCCTACCATAGTCTTAGTGGACTGTAGGGCTGTTCGCACATTACAGAGAGAGGGAAATGACGAGGTGGTTTAACCTGAGGGTCATCATGCCTTAAGCAAGGGAGGAGGTTAAGGAGGTTACCTTCATGGTAACCTCAGCCAGTGCAGGCATTAAACCCACACTGTTGGCATTACAACTCAAGATTAGAGTGGTGCTGGAAAAGCACAGCAGGTCAGGCAACATTCGAGGAGTAGGAAAAAGCCCTTCATCAATGTCTCATTGTGATTGCTGATGTTTTACTGGCAGAGTGGTCAACAAGGGTGACAAGTGGTCAGCGCTACTCCCTCACAGCACAAGGAACCCAGGTTTGATTCCAGCCTCGGGCAACTGTCTCTGTGGAGATTGCACATTCTCCCCGTGTCTGTGCGGGTTTCCTCTGGGTGCTCCCCTTTCCTCCCATAATCCAAAGGTGCGCAGGTTAGGCGGATTGGCTAAATTGCCCATAGTGTCCAGGGATGTGTAGGTTAGGTGGATTAGCCATGGAAAATGCAGGTCTACAGGGATAGGGTGGGATGCTCTTCCAAGGGTCAGTGTGGATTTGATGGACTGAATGGTCTGTTTCCACATTAGGATTCTATGATAATGCTTGATTTGGAGTCTTGAAACTGAAATGGCACTGTATAAAACAAAGCCTATATATTTCAAATTTTAGTTTAAATAAGTAAGGAAACTATTAAACCTTTTTGCAAAATTATGTTTTGAAATTATAATTTATTTTAAGACTAAGTTCCTATCAGCACTGAATCTAACATTTAGCTTTGTTTTACCACGGGAAGTTTATAAATTGCTGTAAATCTCCGCAACGTCTGCCACGTATTCAGCAGATGTACAGTGAAAATTATTCACTGTAACTCTGACAGATCACATCCAGATGTGCAAATTGAAGTTTCTCCCATGTAGTCTCCGTTTAACTCTGTCAGGTCTAATTCCAAGCGAAACTCCAGTTTGAGACAATTTCTTGATTGTTTCCAGGTCACTGGAAGAGCAATATTAAAGCTTCTAGCTTGCAATCTGCCCTGTTTTAATTGTTACCTTTAGAGAGATTGACATCAAATCCAAGGCTTGAGAGGGTTAGTAAGTGCTATAGAGGATGCTCTATGGGAAAATATTTTATCACCTCACACATTAACAGCACCACTTTAAATCTCACTGGTATTAGGGGTAATGTTAGACACTTTGTATCGCAGGAAAGATCTTGGAGCTCTTTTCTACAAAACGTGACCCAAGTATGTTTAAAATTATAAAGCATCGTGTTGAGTTATCTAAAATGTTTCCTGTTGAAGCACAGTTCAAAATTACGGGCCATAAATACAAGGTAAAAATGTGTCTGTACATGGAAAATGGATTTCAATGAAGGTAAATATGAAATAAGATTACCTACACTCTGGAAACAGGTCCTTTGGCCCAACAAGTCCATACCAACCCTCCAAAGATCAACCCACCCAGACCTATTCCCCTACCCTTTATTTACCCCTGACACTATGGTCAATTTTGAAACTTTATTGCTGGAACAGCACAGCAGGTCAGGCAGCATCCAGGGAACAGGAGATTCGACGTTTCGACTTTATTGCTGGAACAGCACAGCAGGTCAGGCAGCATCCAGGGAACAGGAGATTCGACGTTTCGGGCACAGGCCCTTCTTCAGGATTCCTGAAGAAGGGCCTGTGCCCGAAACGTCGAATCTCCTGTTCCCTGGATGCTGCCTGACCTGCTGTGCTGTTCCAGCAATAAAGTTTCAACTTTGATCTCCAGCCCTCACTTTCTCCACTATGGTCAATTTACCTGGGCTGCACATCTTTGGAGTGTGGGAGCAAACGCATGCAGACATGGGGAGAATGTGAAAACTCCACACAGTCACCCGAGGTGAGAATTGAACCCACATCCCTGCTGCTGTGAGGCACTAGTGCTAACCACTGAGCCATCATGCCACTTATAATGGTGCAGCTTACCATGAATCCCATGGTGCATACAGCAGGAAAGGAGCCCATTCACTCCATTCTGCTGCCCATCAAACCTGCTTTCCAATGGAAGCACTGGAGAAGGGGCAAGAAGGATTGAGAAGGATGATAAGGTCAGGCTGGACAGGTCAACTCTCTCAGAGAGAGAGGGTTTAGAGGTGACCTGACTGAGGTCTTCAAGATTATGAAGGGGCTGGATAGGGCCGACTGAGACAGAGAGAGAGAGAGAGAGAGCAGTAGTTAGAGAGAGAGAGAGTTTCCACTTGTTTCTGCAAAAATGGGGCAGAAACAGTATAAGACCATTACAAATAAACCCAGTGAAGCGGTCAGAAGAAACTTCCTTCCACAGAGGAGGTGGAACCTACAATTACAGGGAGCTATTGAGGGACAGACGATAGTGATAAGATGAGGGGAATCTCTCAAGAGAAAGTCACGAGGGGTAAGGGAACAGAAGGCTGTGCTGATGAAAATGTAGTGGAGTGAAAGTAGTGTAGACCAGTGTGAATCACACAGTCTGTATGTGCAGCTCAAATCTTTTGAAACTTGTGTGTGAGTGTGAAATGGGAAATATTGAATTGATGGATATAAAAACCAGGGGAGATGTGAAAAAGATTTTTAATTGCAGCATGGCACAAAGCCAGAATGTATTCAAGAAAGAGCTGAAGGGAGCAAAGGAAGAAAGCAGGAACAGGTGATGAATGGCAGAGTAGGCTGGAATGGCTGGAATGCTCATGATTTTCCATTTTGCATGTGTTTGCTCACTCAGTAAGCTTGCTCTATTCCTGCTCAGCCACTGGTACCGCTTCCTCACAAAACACTTTGACACTCACTTTGCTTAGTATTGCTGGCAAATGTGATTCTGTGATAGTTTAATGGGCAGGGGAACGTTGTGATGGGGGTGGAGTGCTGTGACAGTCTGACTATTGTCTAATCTATGTGCGGAAAGGATAAGATCTATCCACCTCTACCTTAAAAATATTCAAACATTCTGCATCCTTAAGCTTTTCCAGGAAGAGAGTTTGAAAAACTTTTGAGCCTCGATGAGAGAAAACAATTCTTCTCAATTGGGTTGCCCTTTATTTTGAAACAGTGTTTCCGAGTTTTCGATTCTCCCTCAAGGGGAAACACCCTCTCCACATCTATTCTCTCAAGAAGCCCCAGGATCTTCTATGCTTCAATCAAGTGTGGCAGCAAAAAGCTCTCCACTGCTCAGATCTGGACTGAAAGGAAGAGAGATGGGTAAAACAAGTCATATGATACTAAAATGTTTTTCTTTTCCCTAACTAAGGATTTCCCCCACACTGGCATTGACTGTGCTGTCTCCCAATTCCACATTGTGAACCTGTCCCCTCCCTCCCAGAACCTTGGTTGGGTTTACCCCATTCCTGATGGGTATATGAATAGGAAGGGTTTGGAGGGATATGGGCCGGGTTCTGGCAGGTGGGACTAGATTGGGTTGGGATATCTGGTCGGCATGGATGGGTTGGACCGAAGGGTCTGTTTCCATGCTGTACATCTCTATGACTCTATCTATGATGAAGGGCTTTTGCCCGAAGCATCAATTTTCCTGCTCCTCGGATGCTATCTGAACAGCTGTGCTTTTCCAGGACCACTCTAATCTTGACTCTAATCTCCAGCATCTGCCCACCCCTTCCACCCGCTAACCCTCCACATTCAATGGATCATCCCTCATCATTTCCATTGCCTCCAGCACAAACTTTGCCCTCACCTTCAGCATTCTGAAGAGACGGTTCTCTCTGTGATGCCGTGCCCTTCCCAATCAACTCTGAAAATCTTTCCAATGCATCCCGTCATCTGAATCTCACGGATGTAACATCTGCCCTCCCATTGCCTGAGTCGGCACTATCTAAGGGTCAGACATTCTTTTCAGGTTAATTACTTAAAGTAGCTGATACTTCTTTTAATGTAGTACTCTCTACTGCTACTGGCAATGTGGCATTCTTTACACTTGGGAGATCAAGAACCGATTGAGTGACTGTCTTCCGGAAAACTCCACTCCATAAGAACAGAGATGTATTGCTGAGGCTGTATAAGGATCTGATCAGACCACATTTGGAATATTGTGATCAGTTTTGCGCTCTGCATCTAAGGAAGAATGTGCTAGCATTGGAGAGGTTCCAGACGAGGTTTACGAGAGGGATCCCGGGGATGAAGGGCTTGTCATATGAGGAGCAGTTGAGAATTCTGCATCTGTACTCTATGGAGTTTCGAAGAATGAGGGGGGATCTGATTGAAACATACAGGAGGCCTGGGTAGCATGGATCTGGAGATGGTGTTTCCACTCATAGGAGAGACTAAGACCCAAGATTACAGCCTCAGATTGAAGGGGGCAACCCTTTAGAACTGAGGTGAGGAGGAATTTCTTCAGCCAGAGGGTGGTGAATCTGTGGAACTCATTACCGCAGAGGGCTGTGAAGGCCAAGGCATTGAATGTCTTTATGATAGAGATAATTAGTAAGGAGATAAAAGGTTATGGGGAGAAGGCAGGAGAATGGGGTTAAGAAACATATCAGCTGTGATTGAATGGCAGAGCAGACTTGATAAGCCGAATGGCCTAATTATGCTCCTGTATCTTACGGTCTTCTGATCTCCTCGGCCCATAAGTGAGGTGGAGAAGGTTATTAGCCATTATCCTGCTCTATTAGACCTTTTCCCAACTGGTTGAGAAATGGCATGCCTGGTAAACTGAGACCAGGTTGGCAGGGTGTGACGATGTTGCGTTCTCCTCTGGTCCTGGGAGAAGAGCAGATCCCTGCCCTTCTCTCATGTATTGCACAGGAGCCAGCCTGCAAAGACAAGGCATCAATTTCCCCTCATCTGCTGCATCCAGGGCTAATATCAGGAATGGTGCAAGGCAGCTGTAGACTGGCAGTGCTTGTCTGGTTGCCTTTTAAAATTGGCACCACGGAGGTCAGGATATCCCAGCAGTCATGAGTTTCTCCGGGTATGGGGAATTAGGTTAGCATCGGGCAGGGTGGGCGCTATAGGAGATTGGTAGTTAGTTGGTGAGGTGGGTTTGGATTGGTAGAGTGAGAATTTCGCTTGGCCTCAGAGAGAGAAACACTTCGTGAAACTTAACAAAACCTATCTGAAATATCATAGAATTCTGTTCAGTATTTCAGAGCGTTGACCTGTCCTTATTTCAGCGCTTACTGCTTCTCTTTCAGGTCAATGACCCATCCCTGAGTATTTCTGGAATTTTGGTGTGTATTTCCGATAGTTCCAGTGTTCACAGTGTTTGGCTTTTGTGTTCCCTTTATGCCCTTTACGGGTCGTTCGACTTCATGTTTAAAAGAATAATCTCAGAATCTTTTCTGACAGTCTGGAGCTGAAACTGTGTTCCTGCAGTTTCCTGTCTTTTCAACCTTCCTGCCAAGCCAGAGAAACGATTTAATAATTATTCCCAGGTTAACCCTGCGTTTGCTTTTTTTTTAGGCCACTTTGCGCACAGGACATTCCTGGGTTATGTCCATAAATGGAAACTGAGCATAAACATAGGGGTTTCTCAGAAGCTCACTGTACTCCAGACCCTCCAGCTGCCATCTCAGCATTTATCACCTGAGTTTTTTTCGCTGAAACAATATCTCGATGTCATGCAGAATCTTGCATTGGTGGATACAATAACCTGCACTGCTTACTCTGAAATCTACGCTGTGTGATTTTTGAGCACAGTTTTGACATTGACTTTGAAAATTGCCTCTCTTCTTTGAAATTCCCCGTGCCAGCATTTAAAACAGGAAGTGCTACAAAACCAGTTTGGAATGAAGGGAAATCCTGATGCTACCATTTCAACATTTTACAATCAGGCCCTCATTGATAATTCCACTAAATCGCACAAATGACTCAACACTTGCACTGATCATTTTGATAGCGAAAAGCTCGTGGTAATTGAAGGTTCATTGCAGGGCAATAGAGAACAAAGCTGGGGTATGGGACCACCATACAAAAATGTGACTTTAATTCGCTCGAGGGATGTAGGTGTCACTGGCTGGGCCAGCATTTATTGCCATTTCCTCATTGACCTTGAGAGGTGGAGGTGAGTTTCCTTCTTAAACTGCTGCGGTTCATGTGCTGTAGGTAGACCCACAATAAGGGGGGAGTTCCAAAATATTGATCAAGCGGTGCTGAAGGAATTTCAATATATTTCCAAGGCAGGATGGTGAGTGGAGGGAAAACATGTATCTGTTGCCCTTATCCAAACTGTGGAGAGGTTTGGAAGATGCATCAAACAGACCTTGGAGAGTTTACTGCATTGCATTTTGTAAAGGGCACATTGGTGGTGAAAAAGCAAGTGGGGAGTTTATGCTGGAGCTGTATAAAGTGTCGGTTAGGCCGCACTTAGAGTACTGCGTACAGATCTAGTCACCACATTATGGGAAGGATGTGACTGCGCCAGAGAGGCAGGAAGAGGAGATTGACTCAGATACTGCCTGGGCTGGAGAGTTTTGAGCTGAGGGGAAAGGTTGTATAGGCTGGTACGGTTTTCCTTGGAGCACAGTAGCTTATGAAATGGACCTAATAGAGGTATATAAGCTTGTGAGGTGCATAGATAAGGTGGACGGGAAGCCATTTTTCCCATTAGTAAAAGGTCAATAACCAGGGGCATAGACTTAAGGCAGAATGCAGGATGTTGGGGCTGAATATGGATGGTCCACTGTGGTCAAGGGCAGTATCTGAATTTGGTTAAAAAGACACAATGAGGTGATGGGAATCAGTCCATCAAGTCCACACCAACTCTCCAAAGAGCATCCCACCCAATTCCCATGGCCAATCCACTTTAGCTGCACATCTTTGGACTATGACTGGAAACCTGACCACCCAGAGGAAACCCACACAGACACAGGGAGAACGTGCAAACCCAAAACAGGGGGTCACCCAAGACTGGGATCAAACCCGGGTCACTGGTGTGATGAGGCAGCAATGCTAACCACTGAGCCACCACCACAGTCAGTTATTTTCGGATACGATGGGCTGAAGAGCTTCTGGCTGGGTAGCATCTCTTTCTGACTCTATGGCTAGAACCAGGTTTGGAAGGATGGAGTTATGATAAAGTTCAACCATGAGATTATTGACTGATGGGACAGGCTGGAGGGGCTGAATGGCTCACTGCTGTGCCTAAGCTTTAAAGGAGCTTTGAGTTTATTTTCCAGATTGTGGAGTATTAGCTCTTAGTTGCATTGTTATTAAGAGAATCAAGATGCTGCCTATTGCCATTGCTCCTCCATCTTCATTGCACAGGTCTAAAGGATAAAGTGAACCCTAGCAGTTTTAAAATTCATTCATGAGATGAGGGGGTTGCTTCCCATCCGTAGTTGCCCAGAGGGCAGTCAAGAGTCAACCATGTTGCTGTGAGTCCAGAGTCACATGTAGACCAGACCAGGTAAGGAGGGCAGTTTCCTTCCTTCAAGGGCATTAGTGAATCTGGTGAATGTTTCCAACAATTGACAATGGATTCGTGGTCATTCAGAATTCAAACCATTTATTGAATTGAAATGCCACCATCTCCCACTGTGGGATTCAGACTTGGGTTCCCGAAATGTCTTCTGGGTCTTTGGATTATCTAAATGTGATAATACCTAGCGATAATACCACTAGGCCATCCCCTCCCCTAGCTTACAATGCTTTTTTGTCTTCTAGTGTAAATATTGGAGCAGAGAAGCAATTAAAAGAGTCATGGATTAAACAATGTCAAATTGCAAATGGTTTTGCAGCAATATTGAGGATAAACTATTTCTTCATTTCTCCTTAATTCCTGCGGACCTCCAACAGCACCTTCCAAAGCGCTGACCTTGACCACGTTGTATGACAAGGTGTGGAAGGAACAGAGAACATAATTTTCCAAATAACACAGCAGCCACACTTGGAAACGTATTTGGAAACGTCAATGTTACTGGATGAAAATCCTCCCTGACAGTACTTTGGGTATACCTCATGAATCACAGCAGTTCAAGAAGCAGCTCATCACCAGTTTTTCCTGGAAAAATAGGCAAGAAATGTTGGCTCAGCCATTGACCCCTGAATCCCCTGAACGAATGAATAATAACAAAAAAAAACTCTTTGTATTTCTGGTCAAGTTTTCAATAGTTTCTTTGAAAAGATTATTCAGTGGGTTTGGCTCCAACCCTAATATATTTGAAGCAGACATCCTGCTCCATGTACATGTGAGCAAACGTATGTTGGAAATGGTTCACAACTGGCGAATGTACAATATTAATAAGTGTCGAGAGTGTGGTGTTGGAAAAGCTAAGCAAGTCAGGCAGCATCCGAGGAGCAGAAGAGTCAATGTTCCTGATGAAGGGCTTTTGCCCGAAACGTCAACTCTCCTGCTCCTCGGATGCTTTTGAACACATGGTGCTCTCTCTCTCTCTCAAAGTTCGGATATCTTGGGGCACATTTCATGAGATAAATTAATGAATTTCGGATGAGACAATAAAAACAGCTCTGTCTCCTCTCTAGGGTGGATGATACTGAAAGAATCCCAGAGTTTGCCCCTGGTTTCCAAGTCAATAGTTGTCTCCAAATAACATCGCTACAAAACATATCTGGTTACGATCACATTGCACTTGTAGGACCTTCCTACACTAAACAGTTCAGGCTTAACCCTTCATCAGGACTGGGGAGGGGGAAGGGGGCTGAGAAATAAATGGGGGGCTTGGACTGGGGATAGCTAGTTGGGATGGCGATAGGTGGATGAAGGATAGAAGGTGATGGTGATGGGTCGGTGGGAAGTGTGGAGTCCTCTTGACCTGACCTACCTGTCCATCTTCCTTCCCGCCTGTCCTCTCCACACTTCCCACCGACATATCACCATCACTTCCTACCTTTGCTCACTTATCACCATCCCAACTACCTTTCCCCCAGCCCCAGCCCCTCCCCTCATTCATTCCTTAGCCCCCTTCCCCCTCCGCAGTCCCGATGAAGGGTCAAGCCTAAAACGTTGACTCTCCTGCTCCTCAGATGGTGCCTGACCTGCTGTGCTTTTTCCAGTGCCACTCTTTACCAACTCTTATCAGTGAACTATTAATCGAAAAAAACAAAATATAGCTAATATTCTAGAGGGTTGGGATCAAATTCCACTAGAGCAGATGGTGGAATTTGAATTTAATCTGGAATAAAGAATCTACTGATAACCTTGAAGCCATTGTCAAATGTCAGAGAAAAAAAGAAACATCTGGTTCACAAATGTCCTTCAGGGAAGGAAATCTGCCACCCTCACCAGGTCTGGCATATATGTGACAGCAATGTAGTTGATTCTTAAATGCCCTTGGGGCAGTTAGAGATGGGTAATAAACGCTGTCTTAGCTAGAGTCGCCCTCATCCCATGAATAAACTTTAAAAAAAAGGAAATAAGAGATAATGGTGTTGTGGTAATGTCTAGTAACTCAGAGTTTCTGTCAATGCCCTTGGGATGAGTACTGAAATCCCACCAGCCCAGCTTAATTCCTGAATAAATCCACTGCACAAAATTGATAGTGGTGACCACCATCCCCATCATCGATTCATGTCTAAGAGCTCATTGGGTTTATTGATGCCCATTCAGGATGAAAATTTATTGCCCCACGAGAGAGGTGCTACTACTCAAGTGGTAATGCAGAGCCTCAGGCTAATACTTTAGGGACATGGTTTTGAGTCCCATTGTCATAAAACACAGTCTTGTTCAGTAATGTCCTTTCGGGAAGGAAATCTATTGTCTTTACCTGCCCTGGCCTACATGCCAATGTGGTTGACTCTTAATTGAAATGGTCAAGAGAGTTCAACCAATACGTGCCTATGTTCAATGAAAGAATGAAGAAAAGAAAATGCGACTCTAAGCTGATGGGTTAACAAGTCATAAGCAATTCAGGATAGGCAACAAATGCAGGCCCATTTGATGGTCCCCTTCCCCCTCCGCAGTCCCAATGAAGGGTCAAGCCTAAAACGTTGACTCTCCTGCTCCTCAGATGGTGCCTGACCTGCTGTGCTTTTTCCAGCACCACTCTTTATCAACTCTTATCAGTGAACTATTAATCAAAAAAAACAAAATACAGCTAATATTCTAGAGGGTTGGGATCAAATTCCACTAAAGCAGATGGTGGAATTTGAATTTAATCTGGAATTAAGAATCTACTGATAACCTTGAAGCCATTGACACCCATAACTGTGACACCCATAACTGCGACACCCATAACTGTGACACCCATAACTGTCAAACAAATGAAACAAAACTCTTTGCACCAATCTACAGAGGAACCTCGATTGTCTGGCATTCAATTATCTGGATATCGGATTATCTGGCATTCAATTATCACGATATCGGATTATCTGGCAAGATCGCAGGTTCCCAATGCTCGGCTAAACAACGTTGTCTGACATTCAATTAACCGGAGTTTGGGTAAACCAAACAGAATATTCCCCGCCTGTGTCCTTTGGATAGTTGAGGTTTCTCTGTAGTTGAATATTGGGCTATTATGCACAGTTCAACTCCCCTTGTCTCAGGGGAGATCTACATGCCACAGAGAGAATGCAATGATGTGTACGAGATTAACCTCTGTGTTGGTGGAAATTTTTTATGATGAGAAATTGCAGAAAAATGGGCCTGTATTCCCTAAAGTTTTCAAGAGTGCCAGGTGATCTCATTGAACCTAGCAAAATTCTTACAGGGTGTGACAGGGTGGATGGAAATAGGATGCTCTCCCACGCTGGAGAGCCGACAACCAGAGAATGTAACCTCAAGGCAAGACTGAGATATGGAGGAATTTCTTTGCACAGAAGATGGTGAATCATTGGAATTCTCTACACCTGAGGGTTGTGAAAGCTCAATCATTGAGTAAGTCCAAGACAGAAATCAATAGAATTCTGGGGACGAAAGACATGAAGGGAATTGGAGATAGTGTGTGAAGGTGATATTGAGGTAGATGGCCAGCTATGATTTGATTGCATGGCAGAGCAGTGTCGATGGGTGGAATGGCCTATAATTGTTCCTATTCTCTTATTCTCCTTACTAACGCAGGTTTAAGGTGTAGAAAGGCTGGGTTTACAAAAATTGAACAAAACTGTACCAAAGACAGCTTCACTTCTCAAAGTTACAAATGACCTTCTTCAGGATGGGCTGACCACATGGTCCTCCACCAAATCCCTTCCTCCATCATCCAGCTGAGTGAAATTTATTTGCCCAGTACCTATCTATCCAGACAATGCCTTCCCTTCCCCTTCCATAGATCTGATCTTAGCTCTCCACCTTCCTCCTGCCTCTCAGTTACATTCCAACCATCTCACCTAATCACTCTATCTTCAGAAGGGAGGTGATGGTCTAGTCGTATTAGCACTGGACTGTTAATCCAGAGACACAAGAAATGTTCTGGGGACAAAGGTTTGAATTCCATTAAGGCGTCTGGTGGAATTTGAATTGAATGAAAGTCTGGAATTAGAGGTCTGGCAATGATCACAATCATTGCTGGAGACCAACCCATCTGGTTCACTAATGCCCCTTAGGGAAGGAAATCTGTCCTTACCTGGTCCGGCTGACATGTGCCTTCAGACCCACAGCAATGTAGTTCACTCTCAACTACAATCTGAGCAATAAATGCTGAGCTAGCCACTAATGCCCTCACTCTGTGAATGAAAAATTTAAAAAAGGTTCAAATCTGCATGTCTACCTCATTGCACCTCTCCAAAGCTGGGATTCATCATGCAGCTTGTTCAACATCGAATATTGGCTCAAAAATAAGTTTCGCTGATTAATGTTGGGAATTCAGTCATTCCACATTATCCTTCTTCTCATTCCTCACTCATAGAGTCATAGAGATGTACAGCATTGAAACAGACTCTTTGGTCCAACTCGTCCATACCAACTAGACAACCAAACCTATTCTAGTCCCACTTGTCAGCACTTGGCCCATATCCCTCTTAATCCTTCCTATTCATGTACCCATCCAGATGCCTTTAAAATGTTGTAATTGTATCAGCCTCCACCACTTTCTCTGATAGCTTATACCGTACACGCACCACCCTATGTGTGAAAACGTTGCACCTTAAGTCCCTTTTAAATCTTGCCCCTCTCACTTTAAACCTATGCCCTCTAGTTTTGGACCCTACTACGCTTTGTCAATTTCATCCTATCTGGGTGGCACGGTGGCACAGTGGTTAGCACTGCTGCCTCATAGCACCAGAGACCCAGGTTCAATTCCCACCTCAAGCAACTGTCTGTGTGGAGTTTGCACATTCTCCCCGTGCCTGCGTGGGTTTCCTCTGGGTGCTCAAGTTTCCTCCCACAGGCCAAAAATGTTCAGGTTAGGTGAATTGGCCATGCTAAATTGCCCGTAGTGTTAGGTGTAGGGGAATGGGTCTGGGTGGGTTGCTCTTCGGAGGGTCAGTGTGGACTTGTTGGGCCGAAGGGCCTGCTTCCACACTGTAGGTAATCTAAGTAAGTAATCATGCCCCTCATAATGCTATAAACCTCTACAAAGTCATCCCTCAACCTCCGACACACCAGGGAAAACAGCCCCAGCCTATTCACCCTATCCCTATAGCTCAACCTCTCCAACCCTGGCAACATCCTTGTAAATCATTTCTGAACACTTTTAAGTTTCAGAACATCCTTCCTATAGCAGGGATACTATTCCAAAAGTGGCCTAACCAATGTCCTGTGCAGCCGCAACATGACCCTCCAACTTCTAAACTCAATAAAGGCAAGTGTTCCAAACGTTTTCTTCACTATCCTATCTACCTGCGACTCCACTTCCAAGGAGCGATGAACCTGCGCTTCAAGGTCTCTTTGTTCACCACCATTCCCCAGGAGCGTAACGTTAACCTGCTGATTCCGCTGCTACCCTCTGCTCCTTTCTGTTTGGTACATACCCCCAAATCTTGTTTGGCCCAGCTGAGGTATTATCCATAGTTGAGTGGGTATCCCAATCCAGCACATGGCTGGTTTCAGTCCCATTCCAAAGACCTAGCCTGGAAACTCACTGACTGTCATTTGAAAGACACAACCAGGATTAAATCCTTGGTTGCCCCCCCTAGCTGATCGACATTTTGCTCCACTTCCAAGATCCTGGTGAAGACTCAGACTGCAATTTCTAGGGATGCTGCTGGTTTCCTCCAGCATACACTGTGTTTGTTTTAGATTTATAGCATCCACAGTATTTTGCTTTCAACTGAGTGAATATGTCTTGTTCCATTGAATTCTTATTGACCTCTGACATCACAAAGTTGACAATCAGGCTCAATGTCATGAAAAGAGCATGAGTATGCCCTTTTGGGCCTTGCCTTTCGGAAAGAGCATGGCTAATCTCCTCAGAACTCAACTCCTCTTTCATACCAAGCCATTGAATTCTCTGCCACAGAAAGGGATTGAGGCCAACCCTTTGAATATTTTCAAGAAAGAGTTAAATGTAGGGATCAAAGTGTGTGGGGTGAAAATGGGAACAGGGTTGAATGATTAACCATGATCAAATTGAATGGTGGAAAAGACTCCAACAAACAAATAACTTCCTTCTGATCCGATTTTCTACATTTCTATATTTTGTGTTTTATATTCAACAACACTCAGATCTGTCTGTGTGGTACTTTTTTGGAGTCTCTCACCACTTAAATGATGGCCTGCCTTTTGATTCTTCCTACCAAATTTCATGACCTCACACTTGTCTATATTAAACTACAGCTGCCAACATTCCCTCAAAGATTTCTTCACAGGAGTCGGTCTGAGTTGGATTGCGTGGGAAATGATGTGAAGGTGCCGGTATTGGACTGGGGTGTACAAAGTTAAAAATCAGACAACACCAGGTTATATTTTAACAGGTTTATTTGGAAGCACTAGCTTTCAGAGCGCTGCTTCGTCATCAGGGACAACCACCTGATGAAGGAGCAGTGCTCCAAAAGCTAGTGCTTCCAAATAAACCTGTTGGACTATAACCTGGTGTTGTCTGATTTTTAACTTTGTGGGAAATGTTGAGATTCTGCTCAACCTTGAACTAAAGGGGAATGTCTGCTACAGTGTAATTCAATGGAGGCATTCGAGCGGGCATTCTGTGGCTATTGGGTGGAAATTATGTGCAGGGACATGGAAGAAAAAGCAGGAGATGGGAACTAGATAATACAATGGGTCTCCTTCTGCACCGTAATAATTTGGTGATTCTGTGATTCTGTGACATGAACACGCTTTGGCTGGGAGCCCATGCTGTTCATGGGGTTTCTGTGGTGTTGCTGGCTCATCATTCATGTTGTTAAATCTCTTCCTGTCCTCACAGCTCCCCCACTCCATAACCTCCTTTGACAACTACCTGAGAACTCAGCATTTGACAACTTCTGACCTCTTATGCTTCCCCTGATTTTCCTTGTGTCCACTACTGGTGCCAACCCTTTCAACTGTTAACATTCTGAGTTCAGGGATTCTCTCTTGAAATTTCTCCCCCTCTAGTTCTCCCTCTCTCCTTCTTAAACACACTCTTTAGCCATTAAAAGGGCACCCCAATACCTCCTTCTTTGGCTCAGCACCAAAATTGATTTGATGGTGAACCAGTGTAGCTCCATGAGATGCTTTACAACCTTAAAGACACCAGATGAATGCAAATTGCTGCTGTTAATTTTGTTGCTCATGTGATCCTCCAGATTATTGTGAAGAACACAATGGAATACACTTTAAGATATCTCTTGGGTGGAAATATAAAACAGAAACGAGGAAATCTACTTTGGTAACCTGGCATAGAAAGCAGAGTTAGCAGTCATCACTCTGAGAGCAAACCAGAAACCTCCTGGGGTTAGCGTCAATGAAGAGAGTCGATATCATCAAATGGCCAACCCAAGAGGAAATCCTGTAAATGTGGAAAGGACATCATTGTAAATTTCTTCGTGAGTGGTGACAGCTTTCCAAAGTATTTATTTTGGCACAAGTTTCTGTTCAAGCTTATTGCTGAATGCAAGTCTTTCCACAAATCAGTACAGCCTGGCATTTGGGGATTAAGCTACAGGGAGAGGCTAAATAGGCTGGGGCATTTTCCCCTGGAGTGTGAGAGGCTGTGGGGTGACCTTACAGAGGTTTATAAAATCATGAGGGGCATGGATAGGGTGAATAGCCAAGATCTTTTTTTTGCAGGGTAAGGGAGTCTAAAACTAGAGGGCAGAGGTTTAAGGTGAGAGGGCCTGATGGCAACATTTTCACGCAGGGGCTGATGTGTGTATGGAATGAGCTGCCAGAGGAAATGATAGCGGTTGGTACAATTGTAGCATTTGATAGGCATCTGGATGGATATATGAATTGGAAGAGTTTAGAGGAATATGGGCCAAGTGGAACTAAATGAGTTTAGGATATCTGGTCGACATGGACGTATTGGAGCAAAGGGTCTGTTTCTGTGCTGTACAACTCTATGATTCTATGACTCTATTAAAATATTTTGCATCAAAATACATCCCCAGATATAGTTGAACCATTAGCAACATGAGAATTAGGAACAGGTGTATGCTCATCATCTGCCCTACCATGGCTGGTGTGGTTATGCTGGTGTATACTCAGACCTGCCATACCATAGTTAGTCTGGTTATGCTGGTGTATGCTCAGACCTGCCGTACCATGGTTGTTCTGGTTATGCTGGTGTATGCTCATCATCTGCCCTACCATGGTTAGTCTGGTTATGCTGGTGTATGCTCAGACCTACCCTACCATGGCTGGTCTGGTTATGCTGCTGTATACTCAGACCTGCCATACCATAGTTAGTCTGGTTATGCTGGTGTATACTCAGACCTGCCGTACCATGGTTGTTCTGGTTATGCTGGTGTATGCTCATCATCTGCCCTACCATGCTTGGTCTGGTTATGCTAGTGTATGCTCAGACTTGCCCTATTATGGTTGGTCTGGTTATGCTGGTGTATGCTCATCATCTGCCCTATCATGGCTGGTCTGGTTACATGGCGTACATGGAGAACTAGCCATTTGGATACAGAACTGGCTCGAAGGGAGGAGACAGAGGGTATAGTAGAGGGTTTGCTTGTCAGACTGGAGGTCTGTGACCAGCGGTGCACTGCAAGGATCAGTGTTGGGTCCATCGATTTCTGCCATTAATATAAATGATTTGGAAATGAACACAGGGCTATGGGTAGTAGGTTTGCAGATGACACCAAAATTGGATGTGTAGTGGGCAGCAAAGAAGGTTACCTCAGACTACAATGGGATCTTGATCAGATGGGCCAGTGGGCCAAGGAGTGACAGAGTTTAATGTAGATAAATGCGAGGCGCTGCATTTTGGAAAAGCAAAACAGGGCAGGACTTATACACTTAATGGTAAGGTCCTAGGGGAGTGTTGCTGAACAAAGAGACCTTGGAGTGCAGGTTCATAGCTCCTTGAAAGTAGAGTTAGGCAGGATAACGAAGAAGGTGTTTGGGCCACTTGCCTTTATTGGTCAGTACATTGAGAATAAGAGTTGGGAGGGTAAAAACAAAGACTGCAGATGCTGGAAATCAGATTCTGGATTAGAGTGGTGCTGGAAAAGCACAGCAGTTCAGACAGCATCCGAGGACTAGCCCACTAAAATTAAAATCGACGTTTCGGGCAAAAGCCATTCCTGATGAAGGGTTTTTGCCTGAAACATCGATTTTCCTGCTCCTCGGATGCTGCCTGACCTGCGATGCTGTCTGAACTGCTGTGCTTTTCCAGCACCACTCTAATCCAAAATAAGAGTTGGGAGGTCATGTTGCGGCTATATGGGACATTAGTTTAGCTACTTTTGGAATACAGTGCACAATTCTGGTCTCCCTGCTGTAGGAAAGATGTTGTGAAACTTGAAAAGGTTTAGAAAAGATGTTGCCAGGGTTGAGAAATATGGAGAGGCTGAATAGGCTGGGGCTAGTCTCCCTGCAGTGTCAGAGGCTGAAGGGTGACATGATAGAAGTTTATAGAATCATTTATAGGGGCATTGATAGCGTGAATAATCAAGGTCATTTTCCCAGGGTAGGTGTCCAAGTCTAGAGGCAATAGGTTTAGGGTGAGAGGGGAAAGATTTAAAAGGGACCTAAGGAGCAACTGTTTTACACAGAGGGTGGTACGTGTATGGAATGAGCAGCCAGAGGAAGTGGTGGAGGTGGGTACAATGACAGCATTTAAAAGGCATCTAGTTAGGTATATTAACAGGAAGGGTTTAGAGGTATATGAGCCAAATGCTGGCAAGTGGGACGAGATTAATGTAGGATATCTAGCCGGCATGGACGAGTAGGACCAAAGGGTCTGTTTCCATGCTGTACAGCTCCATGATGGTCCGAATCTATATATCAACCTTTACTGAGAGTGTCTCATTCAGAACTTGTCAACACCCTGATCTGAAATGACTGAAAATGACTTTAAAAAGCTGGAGAGTCACTCACAAGTTTTAAAATAGAAAATATTGGAAACCCTAGTTGAGTCTGGCAGCATCTCTGGAAAGAGAAACAGAGTTAGCGTTTCAGGTAACCCAGCATTTGTTATTTGTTACTTCACTGGTGTTTGGTGACCATGTTTTTCCATGTGTGACCCATCCTGTAAAGGATGATAACAGTTAGAGAGAGTTAGATTACTTAAGTGTGGAAACAGGCCCTTCGGCCCAACAAATCCACACCGATCCGCCGGAGCGCAACGCACCCATACCCCTACATTTACCCCTTACCTAACACTACAGGCAATTTAGCATGGCCAATTCACCTGACCTGCACATCTTTGGACTGTGGGAGGAAACCGGAGCCCCCGGAGGAAACCCACGCAGACACGGGGAGAACATGCAAACTCCACACAGTCAGTCGCCTGAGGCGGGAATTGAACCCGGGTCTCTGGCGCTGTGAGGGAGCAGTGCTAACCACTGTGCCACCGTGCCGCCCACAACAGTTACAACAGTTTCTCAATGATCAACAAAAATAACACCCCCTAAAATTTCATGTTTTTCGACCTTCACTGTGAAATCCCCATTGACTAAACATTATGTAACAGACAATTCGTATCAGTAAAAGGTAAAGTCACTACATTTGATTTGATTTATTGTTGCTGGGTGTACCTAAGTACAGTGAGAAGTTTTATTTTGCAAGCAGATCACAGCAAACAGGGACATACAGCCCACAGGGTGTTGAGACAGAGTGAGGCATACAAGGTTACAGCTGCACAGGAGGTGCACAAAAACAAGATGACATTAGATTTGAAATTAGAGAGGTCCAGCAGCCTAATAACAGCGGGGAATAAGCTGTTCTTGAACCTGCTGATGCGAATGTTCAGCTATAGCCCCAGAGGGTGCTCTCTCATCAGAGAGAGAAAATTAATGATGGTTTAACCTAAAGGTCACCAGAGTTCAGGTGGTGGAGAGGGTGAGGTTGAGAACACGGGACCTTCGTGATAACCTCAGGTGACAGAGTACCTGAATCCAGTGGCTGAACCTAGATGGCATCACGAGATGGTCACCCAAGCTAACTGACCCCCAGGGAAAGCTGATGTAATATACAACAGAATAGGTACCTCCCATGAATTAATAAAGTCAACGTAAAATACATTATTGCAAACTGCTACGCTCTCAGTAGAAATGTATCCTTATAGATTAAATCCCACACACTACCTGGCTTTTCAGCTAGTTCCCTTTTCCTTACCATAGCAGAGTGAGTCTTCCAGTGTTCTCTGAAAGTTCCTTCACTCTGACCTCAGCGTTTCCTCAGAATAACCTCCAGTTGCAAGTCCACATTGACAACTCGCTCATGTTTAAACTTCAAAGGCCTCTCTTTCTCCTTTCCACGGAGAAATTTGACGCAGGTGAGCATGCTGCTCTCAAAACCTTTCCTTGCCTGCTCTTACACACACCACCTCTCTCTCCCTCTCTGCAGGTGCCTGAGTCTGAAAGTCTGTGTCCAGAAAGATAGGATACTCCTCTTTTATGTCAAACTTGAAAGCTTGCACTGGAGTTTCTATAGATTTTTAGCCTGTACCTTTTCCCCATGAGAATTTGTCCACCAGCTACAAGGCACAATCAGGAGAGCGCTGGAATATTCTCCTCTTGCCTGGATGAATGCAGCTCCAATAACACTCAAGAACCTTGACACATTCAAGACAAATCATCGCATTTGATGGGCACCACATCCACAAACATTCACTCCCTCCATTACCAAATGTGCAGTTGTAGCAGTGTGTACCATTGACAAGATGCAGAAATTCACCAAGGCTCCTTAGACTGCATCTTCCATGTCCCACACAGCCTAGAAGGACAGGGGCCAGCAGATACATGGGAACACCACCACCTGCAGGTTTCCCTCCAATCCACTCATCATCCTGACTTGGAAATGTATCAATATTGTTGGTTTAAAATCCTGGAATTTCCTTTCTAACAACGTTGCAGATCTACCCACAGCACAGGAAATGTAGCCAGTTCAAGAAGACAGCTCACCATCACTTCATCAAGGGCAAATAATGATGGATAGCCAGTATCCCATCAGTGAATATAAACAAAAGCAACCATCAAATCACATGGGTCTATCTCTGAACAGAATTAATATTATCTCCATTCCTCAATTCAGGACACCCTAAGACATAATGCCGTGGGTTGCTTCAAAAAGAAATTAAGAAGGCAAAGAAGGGCCTTAAAATATCTTTGGTAGATAGCTTAAGGAAAATAAGGTATAATATGTTTATTATGAACAAGAGGATTACCAAATAAAAAGTGCGGTCTATTACAGACCAAAGGGGAAACCTGTGCATGGAGCCAGAAGATGTGGGTGAGGTCCTAAATGAATATTTCTCATCTGTATTCACTGCAGTTTGTGTATCTGTAAGATTGCTGTTGAGGGTATAATTATTGAATCTTTATTTCTGATATTTGTGAGAAAACCATTTGCACCAGTCCTTGAATGGTGCGATACGATTAGCGTTTCCTACTGTGTGTACTAAACCTTGATGTTCTATTATTAAAAATACATTGTCAGTCCTTTGTGTATATGCTCAGTAACTCATGGGGAGGCAATGCCTTAGTGACATTGTCACTGGACTGTGAATCCAGGGACCCAGGGAATGTTCTGGGGATTTGGGTTCTGACGGAATTTGAATTTAATAAATACCTGAAATTAAGAGGCTAATGATGGCCATGGAACCACTGCTGATTGTCAGAAAAACCCATCTGGTTCACTAATGTCCTTTAGGGAAGGAAACTGCCATCCTTACCTGGTCTGGCCTACACGTGACTCCGGACCCACAGCAATGTGGTTGACTCTCAACTGCCCTCTGGGTAATTAGGGATGGGCAATAAAATACTAGCCTAATCAGTGATGCTCTCATCCCATAAATACATTTTAAAAACTGACCATGACAGAGGGCAAAATTGCAAAAGAAAGTGTATGGTCTATTAAGTTTGGGATCTGATTGGTCCATTATTGTCATCAGCTCAGGTCGTGATAACAGTTCGTGAAATAGTTCTGAAGTGCCATGTTGCAATGTTGAAAATGCAACATGTAATTCAGGATGAGTTAGATCTCTTATAAGTGGCACAGTGGTTAGCACTGCTGCCTCACGGCGCCAGAGACCCGGGTTCAATTCCTACCTCAGGCGACCGTCTGTGTGGTGTTTGCACATTCTCTCTTTGTCTGCGTGGGTTTCCTCCAGGTGCTCAGGTTTCCGCCCACAGTCCAAAAATGTGCAGGTTAGGTGAATTGGCCATGCTAAATTGCCCGTAATGTTAGGTGTAGGTGAATGGGTCTGGGTGGGTTGCATTTCGGCGGGTCGGTGTGGACTTGTTGGGCCGAAGGGACTGTTATCTAATCTAATCTAATGCCACGTTGACAGAGTGCTGAACTGTCAGATGCGCCATCTTTCAACTAAGTTTTCAATCATGGTCCTGTTTTCCTGATGAATAAGATGGGAAAACGTGAGGGCTGCAGATGCTGGAGGTCAGAGTCGAGTGTGTAGTGCTGGAAAAGCACAGCAGGTCAAGCAACATCTGAGGAGCTGGAGAATCGACGTTTCAAGCATTCATGATGAAGGGCTTATGCCCAAAACATTGATTCTCCTGCTCCTCGGATGTTGCCTGACAGGCTGTGCTTTTCCAGCACCACACTCTCGACTCTGATGGAAGCGATGCCATGGCACTAATTTTCAGAACTGTCGAGGTGATCTCCCCAGTGTCTTGGCCAATTTGTATCCATTACTCAATATCAGAAATACAGGCTAGCTTGTACTGCTGTTTGTTAGATCTTCCTGTGCGCAAACAGCTGAGTTCTCTAAAATACAACAGATGCTAACATGTCAAAAGCAAACAGTTGCTTGGCAGTAAACAACTGGATTCGCGCTGAAAGGAGAGACAAGTTCTGAGGCTTTTCATCTTGCCCTCATCAGGATAAATGCAAGAAAGCCAAATTTCACACAATCGCAACAATTTATTCAATAGGAAAATAGGGTGCTAATTGTTTTCTCATGGCAATGACTTTGCCAAGTACAGTCAAGTTACCACCCAATTAGAACTCTTGCATCTTGGGTGGCACGGTGGTTCAGTTTAGCACAGCTTCCTCAGAGCGCCAGGGACCTGGGTTCAATTCCAGCTCCAGGCAATTGTCTGTGTGGAGTTTGCATATTCTTCCCGATGTGCTGATCTCCAGCACCTGCAGTCCTCACTTTCTCCTAGTTGATTTTAACCTACTGCGAATCCTCTTGCAAGGATGCCTTCCTTGAAGAAGCTCTCTTCCTCCAAGGAAGAAGGGCTTATGCCCAAAACGTCGATTCTCCTGCTCCTTGGATGCTGCCTGACCTGCTGCGCTTTTCCAGCAACACATTTTTCAGCTCTGATCTCTAGCATCTTCAGTCCTCACTTTCTCCTATATTCTTCCCTGTGTCTGCGTGGGTTTCCTCTGGGTGCTCTGGTTTCCTCCCACAGTTCAAAGATGTGCAGGTCAAGTGAATTGGCCATGCTAAATTGCACATAGTGTTCAGGGATGTGTATGTTAGGTGCATTAGTCAGGGGTAAATGTAGGGTAGAGGGAATGGGTCTGGGTGGGTTACTCTTCAGAGGGTCAGTGTGGACTTGTTGGGCCGAAGGGCCTGTTTCCACTCTGTAGGGATTCTTCTGTTGAAGTATAAGTTATCATGATTCGGGTATTTAAAATGTTACTCAGATCACAGTGAGTTTCCACCCCTTTCTTCTGATGAGACAAATAGCTTTGGCAACATGTTCCTCTTTACTTCAAAACTATTTAATTTGTCATAATATTTCATAGGAAAACCCTGAGTTTGTGTCTCCCCTTTCAGAGCACCTCCCTCTTCCCATTTGTGGAGCTCTTCCTGAACTTACATTGCCACCTTCTCTAAAACACAGTAAATTCAAAAACTGTGGAGGTGTCGGTTTTGGACTGGGGTGGGCAAGGTCAAAAGTCACAGGACACCAGGTTATAGTCCAACTGATTTATTTGAAATCGCAAGCTTTTGGAACGGATTTTAAATAAACCTGTTGGACTATAACCTGGTGTTGTGTGACTTCTGACTCAGTCTCAAACAGACTTTCCACACATCTGGTGGGTAATAGTTTTCATTTGCACTGTTTTAAGATGACAACACATTTGTTTTCATAATTTTGTTTCCAGAAAGCAAATAAATAACGTACTAGGAAGAATAATTGAGTAGATCATTCCCTTGTGTTGCGGCTGTTTGGAAGATGACTTCCACCATTCCTACCAGGAAGATCTTTAGAGCTTTTCTTAAGTGCAGTGGGAATATGCAACATAGTTTTTCACCGAATGAGTTTTCCACTTGGTGTGGGGTGAAGTATAAGTATGCAGTAAGTATATATGTGTGTGTGTGTGTGTCTGTGTGTCTGTGTGCATGTCTCTGTGTGTGTGTGTGTCTGTGTGTGTGTATGTGTATGTGCATGTGTAAGTGTGTCTGTGTCTGTGTGTGTGTGTGTGAACTCTTCCTGTTATAGACTGAGAGGATTTGCCGGTGGGAATTGCAAACAGATTGCTTACACTGTCTGGAGAAATGTGCAATTTCCCTGTTGACTGATGGCCGTGGAAGGAAATGGCACATCTGCTTTACATTGCTTGAAGTGCCACCAGAAGTGCTCTAAACCGCACTTTCTCCATGTTGCTTTTACAAAAACGGCTTTTCATTTTGAGGACTGGATGTGGCACTTAAGACAGATGGACCAGGCAGAAGCTATTTCATCCATTAAGCCTGTTCCACACTGCTCAATGAGGTCATTTCTTGTTGGTAACCTCACTTTATATCCCCACGTTTGCTTCATATCACTTAACATAGACAATACTTGGACTATAGCTCTTAATGAATTGGCATTGGAGTGATCTTCAAATGAGTTGAGGGCTTTTGTGTCCATCCTTTGATGCAGTGACGTGCTCACCCCAAAGATCCTCGAAGTTAGGAAAATGTTTCCCCATCTCCCTTCTAACTTTCCATCTGGATAATGGCTGGAAGACTCTGGAGCAACTTGTGATAAGGTCACAGAACTGCTCCTCACTGGGCATAAATACTACAATGTGGGTGGAGTCAGTGAGGAATTTGAAGGCAGAAGCATGTATAAGGTTTAGTTTTTCCCTGATTTAACAGTAACATTGGAACCTGGTACATCCCTGATGACAAACCTAACAAAAATTCCCAACCCCCACCCCACCCCGCCCCAGTTTACCCCACCCCAGTTTAAACTGATCAATGGATTTAGCATCAATACCTATTTATGGAAGACAGCATCAAATTTCTATCATCTGTTGTGTGTAGAATATTTCCTAATTTTGCTGCTGAAAAGTTCTGCCCTATTGCTCAGAGGATGCTCCTTAGTCCTGGACTCCAAACCAGGGAAATAGCTTCTATCTAACAATTCCTGTTAATTCAATTTAACACCTTGAAAGTTTTGATCAACTCAGCACTTCCAAATTTCATGAATAGAACAACAATTTGTGTGATCTCGCACACAATGGTGTCCAAGTATTATACCTCCTCCAAAGCCAATATATCCTTTTAGAATTATTCATCATTCCTCTAACCAGGGATTTGTATAGTTCTACCCAATTGTATTCTAGTCTTCTGCAAGTAAATACCTTTTTGCTTATTTCTTTCAAGTTCTGTTATCTCAGCTTGGAGTACCCTCGGGGTGGTATACCTTAGTCCCACCATCTTAAGCTGCTACATCAATGTCCTTGATGGACTACTCACTGACACCACTCTGACCCAGTAAAAAGGTCAGCTAGCAGATCATATTCCCGAAAGGAGGTCATTTCACAACTATAACACTGTGATTCAAAATGTGTGGTGCTGGAAAAGCACAGGCGGTCAGGCAGCATCCGAGGAGAGTCGACATTTCGAGCATAAGCTCTTCATCACATTTCCAATGAAGGGCTTGTACTCAAAATGTCGACTCTCCTGTTCCTCGGATGCTGCCTGACTGCCTGTGCTTTTCCAGCACCGCACTTTTTGACTCTCATCTCCAGCATTTGCAGTCCTCACTTTCTCCAAGTCTAGTTTGAGTACAGGAAGGTATTTGGATACTTGGCTTTGGTGGACAGGTGGAGAGGGACAAAGGGGGTGGTGTAGAATTGTGGGAGTGGGATTCACCCCCAGATGCTCAAAGGGTACGCTCAAATGATGTGCTAAATCACTCTTCAGTCTTTGGCCCAAAGCTGGTAGTGTATAACATTAAGGTGAAAGGTGAGAGGTTAAGAGGGGATTTGAGGAAGCATTGTTTCACCCAGAAGGTAGTGGGGGTCTGGAATGCATGGCCTGGGGGGTAATTGAGGCAAGAAAGCTCACAACGTTTACAAAGTACTTGGATGGGCGCTTGGAATGTCATAGTCAAAGCGTGCAGTGCTGGAAAGGTACAGCAGGTCAAGCAGCATCTGGGGAGCAGGAGGATCAATGTTTCAGGCATAAGCCCTTCATCAGGAATGTGGAGGGGGAAAGGGGCTGAGAGATAAATGGTGGGATGGGGGAGTTGTGGCGGGATGGAAGGTAGCTGGGAAGGTCATAAGTGGATGCAGGTGTGAGGGTGGAGCAGATTGGTGGGAAGGAAGATGGGCAGGTTAAGAGGGTGTTTCCAAGTTGGAGTATTGGGCCTGAATGGTGTGGGGGTGGGGGTGGGGGGGAGATTTGAAAACTGTCATAACATTCAGGGCGATGGGCCAAGTTCTGGTTTAGGGGAATAGTGTACATAGGTCAGTGCAAATTCAATAGGGCTGAGGAGCATCTTCTGTCTTGACTCTCTGATGATCCTGTGAAATGTCTCCTGCGATGATATCAATGTTGTAAGATTCCAGGGTTTCGTGGTCAGTATTAGGGGTCAATCAGTGGACCCATAAAGGTACGTTTGTACATGCAAGTTCCCATGAACTTATTGTCCATAGATCAAAGTTTCATCAAACTGCAAATAGAATTGTCAAGTTCTGGCCCACTCTGCCACATATATCATGAAGTCAGCAGAAAGTGAAACAAAAGATTATTTCACACAAAAGACACTGGACTCTTTTCATGTGTTGCTATTTCCATCAGCTGCTTTATTGGCAACAGACTCAGTGCGAACAGGGAATAACTGGAACAGATTTGGGGTCAAGACGTTCTGAGAAGCCGTCCTTTTTATATTTCAGTGAGAAGGACGTTGGGGAAGTGGGAGGGATTGACATGTTGAAATTCCAAGCACATACCAGCTCAACATCTGAATATTTTTGTAACCGTGTTTCAAATTCCCAAAGTTACCGAGACAAGTAAAAATCAGCAGAGCTCTCCTTCAAATGTGAATTCTATTTTCTTCTATTTCAGCAAACTCAGGCCTGAACTTCAGGGACCAAAAAGCACGTGGAAATTTACTATCAGACAGGATACAAGTCCTGCCTTCCTGCCACTTAAAATATCGGTGTATATTTTTGATAAATATGTCAACCTGCCAAAGTGATACGCAGAGAACATTTTCGTAAATCACCACTTGGTATTACAATTCCTTCACTGTTGCTGGGTCAAAATCTTGGAATTCAATTCCTCACAGCTTACTGACACCACTTGGACTGCAACGGTTCATGAACGTTACTCACTACCACCTTCTCAAGAACACTAAGGTCTAGGCAATAAATGGTCACTTCCCTTGAATGATTAAGAAGAAAAAAAGATTGCTTGGGGGGAAAAAAATTGCCATAGAAGCTTCGTGCATGTTGCACTCATCAGGACACAATTGCAAGAATACCAAATATGACAATGAATCAGCATCCTCTTTGCATGCCATTGAAATTGTTATTTCTTTTTGAGGTTTGGCATTTCTGTAATTTTCTACTGAGGTGTCTGAGATAAGACATTTTGACAACACGTCTCTTTACTCAGATAAGTTTTTATACAATTTTCTGTACGTTCTCCAAAGTTTCCTCATTCTTCATGTAATGTGGTGATCACAATAATCTAAATGCGGCCGAATCAAGGTCTTATAAAACTTATAAACCAATGTCTTACTTTATCATCCAGATCTTGAGCTAAACAGGACACTTTGCAAGAATACCTACAGATTTTCCCCTTGAATTGGTATGCTTGCAAATTGACCTGGTATAGAAGGTGCGAGCTATGAAGAGAGGTTGAGTAGGTTAGGTTTATTTTCATTAGAAAAAAGGAGATTGAGGGGGGACCTGATTGAGGTTTACAAAATCATGAAGGGTATAGACAGGGTGGATAGAGATAAGCTTTTTCCCAGGGTGAAGGATTCAGTAATGAGAGATCACGCTTTCAAGGTGAGAGGTGGAAAGTTTAAGGGGGATACACACGGCAAGTACTTCACACAGAGGGTGGTGGGCGTTTGGAATGCGTTGCCAGCAGAGGTGGTAGAGGCAGGCACGGTAGATTCATTTAAGATGCATCTGGACAGATGCATGAGTAGGTGGGCAGCAGAGGGACACAGATGCTTAGGAATTGGGCGACAGGTTTAGACAGTGGATTTGGATTGGCTCAGGCTTGGAGGTTGGAGGGCCGAAGGGCCTGTTCCTGGGCTGTAAATTTTCTTTGTTCTTCTTTGTTCTTTGTTCTAGTTTTTTTTTTGAAATCCATACATGGAAAGTAGCAAGCTATTCAGCATTTATTGCCCATCCCTAATCGCTTAGAAGACAGTTAAGGGTCAACCTCACTTCTGTGGATCTGGAGTTACATATAGGCCAGACCAGGTACGAACAGCAATTTCGTCTAGTGAACCAGATGATAAAGCAATCAGCAATGGTTTAACTGTCGTTATTAGACTTGTAATGCTAGATATTTTATTAAATTCACAATCCACCATTTTCCACGGCAGGAGTAGAACACAGATCCCAAGAGCATTACCTGAATCTCTGGATGAAAAGTCCACTAACAATTCCACAAGGTCATCACCTCTCATGCAACATGGAGTCATCAATAAAATGTGTCCTTTTTGACAGGTGAATGGGCTTCAATCATTAACTATTGTTAATCTACTGGAAGCAGGACCAGTGTCAACAGTATGGAAGACAACGTCAGACATAATCATGGTCACACTGAGTGTGAAAAATAAAGACAAAAGCCTTTTCTCACCCTGACCTCTGTGCGATACAGTGATAAAGACAAACCATCTCTCCTAAGTCACAAATTCATCCTGCGTTCCAATGGTACAGGTAAATGTTACGGTTGGAATGTCTTGGAGACTTGATTGGAGATGTGCAATTATCAGGCTAGCTATATTGGGAGCCAACAAATATGATTCAGGGTTTACCCAAGATGTTCCAAAAGGTTGACCCAACTGCTGCTCTGAAAAGCCTCTGATGTCACCTGATACAAGTTTTTTTTCAAATTATCAGGGAGTTTGTAGATGTAAAGAGGAAGTTGCCACTGTGAAGGAGTTAAAAACCAAAGGTCATAGATCTAATACAATAGGCTTTTCATGATAAACTTCTTTGCTCTAGACCGGTGAGATTATGGAACTCACCTCTTTGTTTCATACAACCAATGGACCCACAAAAACCCATAGAATAAGTGATCCAACTGTTATTAAAAAGAGAGAAGTTAATCTTTGCAAATCTTTTCTGAACACTTTCTTAGTCAAAATGGAACTATGCATGGGAGTTAATGTTTGACAATCTTGGGAGTAATTTGAGGATGCAGAGAAGGTAAAGGGATTTTATTCCATACTGCATCTTAGTACTTAGAAGAATAGAAAGTGATTACATTAAGGCATACAAAATTCTTACAAAGCATGACAATGTGGATGGAGAAAATCTTCTTCCCCTGGCTTGGGGAACCATGGTAGAGTCTGAGAAGGAAAGATTTAGGACCAATATGAAAAGAGATTTCTTTGCTCAGTGGGTGGTGAGTCATAGAGTCATAGAGTCATAGAGATGTACAGCACGGAAACAACTTCAGTCCAACTCATTCATGTTGACCACATATCCTAACCTAATCTAGTCTCATTTGCCAGCACTTGGCCCATATCCCTCCAAACCCTTCCTATTCATATACCCATCCAGATGCCTTTTAAATGTTGTAATTGTACCAGCCTCCACCACTTCCTCTGGCAGCTCATTCCATTCACGTACCACCAAATGTGTGAAAAAGTTGCCCCTTAGGTCTCTTTTATATCTTTCCCCTCTCACCCTAAACTTATGCCCTCTAGTTCTGGACTCCCCCACCCCAGGGAAAATACCTTGTCTATTTATCCTTTCCATGCCTCTCATGATTTTATAAACCTCTATAAAGTCACCCTTCAGCCTTCGATGTACCAGGGTAAACAGTCCCAGTCCATTTAACCTCTCCCTATAGCTCAAATCCTCCAACCCTGGCAACATCCTTGTAAATCTTTTCTGAACCCTTTCAAGTTTCACAACATGCTTCCAATAGGAAGGAGACCAGAATTGCATGCAATATTCCAACAGTGGCCTAACCAATGTCCTGTACAGCCGCAACATGACCTCCCAACTCCTGTACTCAATACTCTGACCAATAAAGGAAAGCATGCCAAACGCCTTCTTCATTTTCCCATGTACCTGCGACTCCACTTTCAAGGAGCTATGAATCTGCACTCCAAGGTCTCTTTGTTCAGCAACACTCCCACGGACCTTATCATTAAGTGTATAAGTCCTGCTCTGAAATCTGTGAAATCTGTGAAAGCTCAATTATTATGTCCAAAACAGAGAGCAATAGATGTCGAGATATGATAATTGGATAGTATTGGATAATGGTGTTGAAGTAGGGTTTCAAGCATGACCTTGTTGAGAGGCAGAGCAGTCTCGAGGGGCCAAATGGTGTTCTCGTGCTCTATCCTCTTATGCTACCAAATGGAGCAGTTGCGATGAAAATTATCAATACATTTAAAGGGCAGCTAGATAAATAAATGAGGAAAACGAGGAAGCAGATATTCAGACAGGGTGAGATGAAGAAATGTGGGAGAGTGTGTATGGGTCACAAGCTTCTGTGCAGATCAAGTATATAAACAAAATTCTATAGATGCTGGAAACCCGAGGCACAAACAGAAAACTAGAGTAACACTCAGCAGGTCTGGCATGGACAGCAATAGGTTTCAGGTCAATGATGTTTTGTGTGAATTGGAAAAAAACCATTAGAAATGAAATAGGCTTTGAACAAGTAAGAGAAGGCAAGGTGGAAAGTCAGTGAAGGGAAGGTGTAAGTAAGGCTGCAAGGATTATGGATATTCTGGCAATCCTCATATCCACTTTCCTGTCTTTTCTCTGTAAGCCTTGGTTCCCTGACTGATCAAGAATCTATTCAACACAGCCTTAGATATACAGAAAAACTCTTCCCCCATGACTTTCCCTGTGACTGTAAAATGCCTCCTTCCCTTCAGTCCCTCAGATTCAGAATAATGTGATTGTTAAACACCCCAGCCAACTGCTTGTGTCTACTCAAGTATGGTCTTCAAAAATGGCCAAAGAATTATTATTCAGCAACAGCATTCGGCAGGACAGTGATATAATTGTCAAACAATAAACAGGCATGACTTTCCGTAGCACACAATTATAGCAAGAGGCACGAAGAAAGATTTTGACAACAACCTGTTGGTGCATGTGTTAGAGCAGTTTAGTCATCTATTCCAAAGATATTTCAGGAGATTTGTTGAGAGCTCATGGAATATCTAAGCAACAAGTGACAATGCAAACATGTTCCATTGTTTAAAAGTAGGGACTGGTGTTGGACTGGAGTGAACAAATGTCAGAAGTCACACAACATCAGCCTGTACTCCAACAGGTTGATTTGAAATCACAAGCATTTGGAGAGCTGCTTCTTTGTCACTTCACCAGTGCTTCTGAAAGCTTGTGATTTCAAATAGACCTGTTGGACTATAATCTGGTGTCGTGTGAATTCTGACATAATCCTATTCAATGGTGGAGCAGATTTGAGGGGCCAAATGGCCTACTTCAGTTTCTATTTCTTATTGTCTTAATAAATAATCCATTGTCTTGCAGAGTTTCTCCATGTGCGTGTTAGTGTTAGTCTAAGCTCTTGTGTATGTGTGTGGCCATTGGCTTACAGCATTACAGAACCTATTGCTGATCAGAGGAAAGATATTTATTTTGCATTCATCTGGACAGATGTAAGAATGCCAAATTTCAAAGGGAACATCAATGCACACAGCTTTAGAAAAGATTGCGAGTGGACTTGGAGTCTGAGAGAATAAAGTGTTACAATGGAGAATATACCAATCCTGATGGGGGCAAGATGAAAAGATTCAAACAGCTTGTTTCCATCACTTAGACTGCAGGTTCATCAGATTTGACATTTGGCTGTGCACTTCCCACAACACAACACTTTAAACAAAATCAATCTAATGGCCAAGGGACACAGTAAGTGTGAGAAGGGCTATATTGATGATTGTCAACATTTATGTTATCAGGACTATCGCCATTCTTAAAAGTTCAGATTTCTTTTAGTTTTTTTAGTTTAAATTGAAAATAGTGAGCTGGATAGCATCATAGGATTCACCAGCATGGTTGGTGGCAGGTCCACCTTGAGCAGACTGGCATTCCCAGCCTGCACTTTGTTACCATCAGTAAATTAGCATCAAGCTATTGTCAGAATGGCCATCAGCACTGAGGGGAGACATGTGCCAATCCGAAGACTGCTTTTTGTCATTTATTTAAATGATTTAGAGTCATAGAGTCATAGAAATGTACAGCACAGAAACAGACCCTTCGGTCCAACTCATCCATGCCGACCAGATATCCCAACCCAATCTAGTCCCACCTGCCAGCACCCGGCCCATATCTCCTAAACCCTTCCTATTCATATACCCATCCAGATGCCTTTTAAATGTTGCAACTGTACCAGCCTCCACCTCCACTTCCTCTGGCAGCTCATTCCATACACATACCACCCTCTGCGTGAAACAGTTGCCCCATAGGTCTCTTTTATATCTTTCCCCTCTCACCCTAAACCTCTGCCCTCTAGTTCTGGCCTCCCGACCCCAGGGAAAAGACTTTGTCTATTTATCCTATCTATGCCCCTCATGATTTGTGATGTGAATATAAGAGAAATGGTTTGTAAGTTTGCAGATGACTCCAAAATAGGTGGTATATTGGACAGTGAAAAAATTATCTCAGATTACAAAGGGACTTTGGCCAAATGGACCAATGGGCCAAGGGATCTCAGATGGACTTTAATTTCGATAAATGTCAGGTGTTGCATTTTGGTGAGGCAAACCAGGACAGGACCTGTACAGTTAGTGGTAGCACCTCAGGGAGTGTGGTCAAACAAAGAGATGTGGGGGTTGCAGGTGCATTGTTCCTTGAAAATGGAGTAGCAGGTAGACAAGGGGGTGAAGAAGGCGTTTGGCATGCTTGCCTTCATTAGTCAGAACATTGAGTATAGGATTTGGGCCAACATGTTGTAGCTATACAGGACATTGGTAAGGCCATTTTTAGAATACTGTGTACTATTCTGGTTGCCTATCTATAGGAAAGATGTTGTTATACTTGAGAGAGCGCTGAAAGGATTCACAAGAGTGTTGCTGGAACTCAAGGGTTTGAACTATAGAGGCTGAATATGCTGGGGCTTTTATCCCTGGAGTATTGGAGGCTGTAAAATGACCTTAAAGAGGTTTATAAAATCATGAGGGGCATGGATAGGGTGAATAGGCAAGGTCTGCTGTGGGGGAGTCCAAAACTAGAGGGCATAGGTTTAGGGTGAGAGGGGAAAAATATAAAAGGGACCTAAGGGGCAACTTTTTCATGCAGAGGGTGGTATGGAATGAGCTGTCGGAGGAAGTGGTGGGGTCTGGTACAAATACAACATTTAAAAGGCACCTGGATGGGTATATGAATAGGATGGGTTGAGAGGGTTATGGGCCAAGTGCTGACAAATGGGACTAGGTCAGGTTGGTATATCTGGTCAACATTGACTAGTTAAATTGTAGGGTCTGTTTCCGTGCTGTATAATTCTGTGACTCTAAGACTGGCAGCTCAAGTGTACCACTGGGAGCTCTGCTAGGATTTTGTTCTTTCATGGGACATGGGCATCACTGATAAGACCAACATTCGTAGCCCATCATCACTTGCCCACGAACTGAGAGGTATTATGGACCAGACCAACACCATTCGGAAAATTGTCTAGACCTTACTATTTTTCTTATTTTAAATGTAACTGTAAGGTGTTGCATTTCAGATTCAATTTGATTAGTCAAACTAACAGATTTAAAGCAAAACACATTTTATTCATTCAATTGCAGTTAAATTATGACAAAACAAAGAAGGAATTGCGTTATGAAGATGTAGGGGTACGGTACCTTTAAGAGAGTTGACGAACTTAGCAAGCTCACAGAGTACTGGAGAATTTACAGTGTAACATTTGGTCCAGCAGCTAGCAGTACCTGAGTTGCTATGAGACAAAACAAATTCAAATTTGGCCAATCAGTTTAAATTATGCCCCATGATACTCAACTCCAATCAAGTTTGAATTTTGGTATTTTGACATTATTAAAACCAATGAAATGATCCGATGCTTTGGGATATAAATATTAAACAAACTGAACAATTGGCAGAGAACTGCCAAGCCACGAACAGATGCAGATTGCCCAGAGAATGGCTCTCTTAAAGGTACCTTTATCTATTAATACCTGTGAAACAGATACCCTAAAAAGAACAAAATAAGACAGAGGAAGATCCAAATAGGGGATTTGACAGCTGACTGGTTTTGATATTTGATTTTTTTGGTAAATCTTAATTGGGGTTTTTATTGGACCAATATTATAGAAGGAAAAGTAAAAGATAGATTAAAGAAAAGAGTTGTAAATAATTGTTAGCTAATTATTCTGTTAGACTTTTAAGTAAAAATAAAGTTGTTAATTTTTACTTTAAATAATGACCTTTGGGATAGTTTTTGGCCTTTCAAATTTTAACAGATTACAGCATGGGTTAAATCTTTTCTGAGTTGCTGTTTTTAATTAGCAGTGTTGTTACCCTGTGTTGTAACAATTGGAATAACTCTATTGGAAAACTTAATGGATTAAAAAATATAGTAACTATTACTGTAAATGTTCCAACATAGTAACATGCCATTAACACACCCCTTGGCAAAAGGCAAATTCAGAAAACAGATTGTCTCATATGTAGTTCTCCAGTCCAAGTGAAAAACTATCCACAGAAAATGCAAAGAGAGTGTGTAGCAACCTGGAGAAAGTCATTGCCTTCTGGTTCCATGAGAGCTTGATCCCACCCATTCAGGCTGCTTCTATTGTTTGAGCTTTTTAAAAAAAGGCCTCATAAGCTGTTTTCTCTAGTGCTGGTGGTAGACTGCTCATTAACTCTGCCTTAAAACCTATGTTCAAAAGAAACCAAGACAAAATAACTTCTTAAAACCACAGCTTCACCACAGGGTTTTCTCGGGCCATTTTCAGAGGGTGGTTAACTATCAATCATATTGTCTTGCATCTGGAGTCGGATATGGGCTAAAGCAGGCAAGGATGGAAGATTTCCTTCCGTAGAGGACGTTAGTGAACCAGATGTACATTTAGTCTGCTTCTATTAGAGTTTAGCAGAACAAGAGGAAGTGATTGAAATGTATGATGCTGCTTTGGGGCGGCTCACTGACTAGCACTGCTGCCTCACAGCACTAGGGACCCAGGTTCGAGTCCATCCTCGGGTGACTGTCTGTGTGGAGTTTGCACATTCTTCCCATGTCTGTGTGGATTTCCTCCAGGTGCTCCGGTTTCCTCTCACAGTCCAAAGATGTGCAGGTTCTGGTGAATTGGCCATGCTAAATTGCCCATAGTGTTAGGTGCATTAGTCAGAGGGAAATGGGTCTGGGTGGGTTACTCTTAAGAGGGTCGGTGTGGACTTGTTAGGCCGAAGGTTCTGTTTCCACACTGTAGGGGAATCTAATCTAAAAAGGGCCAAACAGACAAGATGTTTGGACAATATGTCTCCTGGTTGGGGAGTTAGAACCACAGGTCACAGTCTCAAGATAGACCATTTAGGACTGAGATGAGGAGACACTCCTTCAGTCAGAAGGTGCTCAGTCTGTGGAATTCTTGACCACAGAAGACTCTGGAGGCTGGTAACTGAATGTATTCAATCAAGAAATTGATGATTTTTAAAAAGATATTGGAAGGATATGGACAGAAATCAGACAAATGTTACTGAGATAGAGAATTGTCATATTGTGTGACAGAACAGGTTCTCAAAGGACTTTGAGTCATACAGCATGGAAAAAGACCCTTTGGTCAAACTCGTCCATGCTGACCAAACACCCCATTCTGACCTAGTCCCATTTGCAAGCATTTGGCCCACATCCCTCTAAACTTTGTTTTCTATGTTTTAATGACATTTGTCATGATTGCCATTGTGGAGACAAGCTTTATAACTCCAGATTTTGGGAAAGGAATTGAATTACCCTAGCTACTGTGTTGGGATTATGAACCCAGGCACCTGGGAGAACACTCTGAATTACTAATGCAGTGGCATGACCTCTATGGCATTATTGTAACAGCTAAAGTGAAGTGCAATTTTACCGTGTGGAGTCCATTTCGGGTTTTATCCATTGCTTTTGTGGTCATTGTCCGGGTGCCAAGAAATGGAAGTTTTGCTCCAAGTGCCTGAGACTGAAAACTTGGCACCTGCCCATCAGAGTGTTGGCAGCAACTGGGCATAAAGGATTATAGATTAGGCAGGAACTCAGATACATGCAGTCCTGGATCTGTCTGGCAGTTTTGAAAGAATCGGAGCTGCCTGAGATTCCTTACGCCACATGACCTCACCTTCCAGCCAGCTGATCCACGGGTATCCAGCTTGAGAACGCAAAGTCTTGCTTCATGTCTGTAGATCCCAAATCTCAGCACAAACAACTAGGCCAGGGTGAGAGGAAACAGATGGTGATATAAATACAAGGGGCATGTCCAGGTTGACTGGCTTTCATTGCTCAGCCCTTTTGGTATAGGACTTGGGATATTATGTTGATGTTGTACAGGACATTGTTGAGGCCTCTTCTGGAGCACTGTATCCTGTTCTGGTCACCCGCTTATTGGAAGGATATTATCAAGCTGGAAAGGTTTCAGAAGAGATTTACCAGGATGTTACCTGGTGTGGAAAGTTTGAGTTATAAAGGTTGGATAGGCTGGGACTTTTGTCACTGGAGTGTAGGAGGTTGAGAGCTGACCTGATAGAAGTTTATGAAATAATCAGAGGTATAGATAGAGTTGATGGGAATTATCTTTTCCCTAAGATGGGGGATTTCAAGATGAGGGGAAACATTTTTAAGGTGAGAGGAGAGATATTTAAAAAAGACATAAGAGGCAAATGTTGTACACAAAGGGTGGTTCGCGTATGGAATGAACTTCCTGAGGAAGTGATGGGCGCGGGTATAATTACAACGGTTGAAGACATTTCGATAGATACATGAATAGGAAATGTCTGGAGGGATATGGGCCAGGAGCAGGCAGGTGGAGCTAGTTTAGTTTGGGATTATGTTCGGCATGGACTAGTTGGACTGAAGGGTCTGTTTCCGTGCTGTACGACTCTATGATTGTACGTTGAGAGATTCTCCACCCCTTGTAAAGGCTGGCCTGGTCAGAATTAACTTAATACTTTCATGTGGCCTTGACTTGCTCCAAAAGCCATCGGATGGAATGCCACACAATCGACCAGCCAACCAGATGCATGAAATAACAGGGATTGCAGCAACTTGAATAAGGAGCTCACTCAGCAATAGGAACCACAGAGAAGGGGTGACTACTTGATTTGAGGCCTGGAGGAAGGTTTTTTGTGTGGGGGCAGTATGAGGGCCTCTGCTTTTCTTGATATATGTTAGTGAGTAGGAGTGCACAGGGCACTATTTCAAAATGGCAGACACGTGGGAATACTGTGGAGGATGATGTTAACGTTCCAAAGCACACAGCTAGCCTGCACAGCCGATGATATTCAATGCTGGGACGTGTGATGTTGAAAGACTGGAGGAGACAATCTAAAATAAAGGGTACAGTGTTCTTTCAATTTTGTTCATCGGATGTGGGCATCACATGGTGCCAAACCTTCACTTGTTACGCATTCCTGATTGCCCAGAAGGCAGTGAAGAGTCAGCCACATTGCTGTGGGTCTAAAGTCACATGTAGGCCAGACCAGGTAGGGACTGCAGATTTCGTTACCTGAAAGACGTTATTACAACAAATGGGTTTTTATATCACTTGACTTGGATTGCATGATTGCCATTCGATTAGCTTTTTAATTCAAGATTTCTTTTTTGCTGAGTTCAAATCTCACTACATGCTGTCGTGGGGGACCCATGTGCTCAGAATGTTAAGGCTTGGCAGTTCTGGATGAGGAGCTCAGTGATATTTGCAAAGCATCAATACCACCTTTGATGGTGAAGTTAGTGCAGATGCAGAGAGACTCTGGGGTGTAAGAGCATTGAAAGTGGCAGGGCAGGTTGTAAATAGCACATACAGCATACTGGGGCTTTAAGAGTAGGGCTGCTAAAGCAAGGAATTTATGTTAAACCAGTATAAATGAAATATTTCCGTATGTACTTATAGACTTGCATTTTATATAAAATAACACTGGAAGCCTGCATGCAAAATCTTCCTGCAAAGGAGGTAATAAATGAGCTGGGAAAAAAATGTAAAGGAGTTAATAAATGAAATTAAATAATAACTTTTCACAAATGTTTATTGAAATTTGTTCTTGAAACCATGTTGCATGGATTGTATCCTTGTTTGCAATGCCATAAAACTCACATTCACAAGCTCAGCTACGTCAAAATCAATCATAAAAATCAATAAACAGCCAACAATTTAAGAACTCAAAATAAAGGGGCATTAGCTTAAGAGCTTAGAATAAAGGGGCAGCAATTTAACACCTCACAGGTTTTTCCCCCAGGGTCAGGGAGTACAAAAGGCATAGATGAGAGGGCAAAGATTTAAAAGGGACCTGAGGGGCAACTTTTTCATGCAGAGGGTGGTGCGTGTCTGGAATGAGCTGCCAGAGGAAGTGGTGGAGGCTGGTACAATTATAACATTTAAAAATACATTTGGACAGGTACAGGAATAGGAAAGGTTTAGAGGGACATGGGTCAAATGCAGGCAAATGGGACTAATTCAGTGTAGAAACCTGGTTAGAATGGACAAGTTGGACCGAAGAGTCTGTTTCTAACGCTGGAGGACACTGTGACTCTATAATATAGAGGGCATCAATTTTGGAGCTTAGAAATAAAGTGATATCGATGTAAGACTGAGATGAGGAGTTTATACGCTCGGAGGCTTGTCAGTCTTTAGAACTCCTTGACATAGAGAGCTATGGAGGTAGAGTCCTTGTATAGATTTAAGGCTGAGAGAGATCACTCGGGGAATTAAGGGTTATGGGGAAAGGGGAGGAAGATGGATGTGAGGAAGGTCAGATCAGCCATGTTTCTATTGAATGGCGAGGCAGGCTTAAGGGGCTGAATGGCCTACTCCTCTTACTGTATCTTCTGCAGATTCTTCTTCCTCAGTCTTCTATCGCGTCAGGAATCCGGCCTCTTCTTTCTCACTTGTGTTTCTAATCCATTCAATGTTCCTTTCTTTCCCCCAAGAGAACTAGGGATCAGCTCCAAATCATTTCTGGCGGCTTGAATAAACAGGCCTGGCTCGACTGATCCCTTCCAGGCTTGGGTTGGGAAATTGAAAGCAAGACAGTCACAATTCATCTTGTCAAAGTTACGTTTTGTTTTCTTCAGTTACTTTCTTGGCCTAACCGTTGCCATTAACTTTTTCCTTTCTTCAACACTGCGCAGTTAACAATAACATACAGTGCTGGGGTTTAGCAGTGCAGGATTGCTACGCAAACAGAAGCGAGCACACACTGGTGATTATCAAACTACATTTGTTCCCTCTTTCTCAATCCAAAGCTGGCATCCCAGTGAGAGTATTGGATGGTTATTTGGATTGAAATGGTGTGTAGGGATATGGGGAAAAGGCAGGAGTTTGGCATTGTGCAATAGAACCAGTGCAGACATGATAGACTGAATAGCCTCATTCTGCAGAGATGTGTTTTCAGTGGGTATTCCCTTCAGACTCTGATTTCAAATTCTCCACGAGGAGAGCAGATAATTGCAAGCACTCAGGAATCAGGCTAATCATGAACAAAACACAAAGCTTCCAATTTGTAATTCTTGGAAACACAATAAGGTTTGGAGCCAAATGCATCTGTAAATCATAATTCGCAACAGTACTTAACAAGGTTTGATTCTAATGCAGGGCATGGGTCAGCAGAGGAACCTCAAGGCTGACTACAGGCCTGCTCAGTTTGTTGACATCAGACAAGGCCCAAGTGTTCCGCCTCAGAAAACTTCAACCCCAGGGCATCAATATGGATTTCACCAGTTTCCTCATTTCCCCTTCCCCTATCTCACCCCAGCTCCATTCTTCCAGCTCAGCACTGCCCTCATGACCTGTCCGACCTGCCTATCTTCCTAGCACCACTCTAATCTAGACTCTGGTTTCCAGCATCTGCAGTCCTTGTTTTTACCAAGTTAGCCACGTGCCTCATTTTAAAATGTTCACCCAGAAAGCATGAGATGATGTCAGGAGGGAAGTTGGAGAGAACATGAGAAGCCAAGAGCGAGGAGGCAAGAGGGAGCAGTGGAGTAAGACAGGAGAGACCAAATGAGAGATACAGAAAGTGAAGGGGGCAGGAGAGGGTTAATCATTGGCTCACTTCCTCCCTTAGCACCCGCTCACTCAGCACGTACTTGCATGCTTACAGCATGGTGCACTCACTGAAGCAGATACCAGCCTTGCTGCAAAACAGTCCTCAGTAAAGAGGACACTCAGCTTGGAGAACAGCAGTCCGCACCGTCAATCTCCAACCTACCAGCAGCTTCTGTGATAAACACACTGCACATTCAATAAGTAGCAGCAATATATCAAAGTCTCAGGTAAATATTAGTAAGGCCTTAGGTGAGTATTAGTAAAGCCTCAGGTGAGTATTATTAAAGCCTCAGGTGAGCATCAGTAAAGCCTCAGGTGAGTATTAGTAAAGCCGTAGGAGAATATTAGTAAAGTCTATGGAGAGTATTAGTAAAGCCTTAGGAATCCAGTCAACAATTTTGTCCACAATGGGAATGGGTCATGGTCAGTCTGTGGCCAGTCTGGGCTGTAGGGATAACACAGTCAGGCAGATGTCTGATACTCCCCGTTCCTCTGAAAGTGTTCACCCTCACTGGATGTGGCAGCTGAAAATGTGTTGCTGGAAAA
>NC_057713.1:9577514-9580999 GCF_004010195.1 Chiloscyllium plagiosum
GGACAGACCCCCATGATGGCAATCGCTTGTCACTTTGTTTTATAATAGCATACAGCCATGTTTGGTGATAGTGTATAAAACAGTATTTTGTATTGGCATACAGCTATTAGATTACATTTACATTACATTACAGTGTGGAAACAGGCCTTTCGGCCCAACAAGTCCACACAGACCCGCCGAAGCTTAACCCACCCATGCATTTACCCCTTACCTAAGGCTGCGGGCAATTTAGCATGGCCAATTCACCTGGCCTGCACATCTTTGGACTGTGGAAGGAAACCGGAGAACCCGGAGGAAACCCACACAGACACGGGGAGAACCTGCAAACACCACACAGTCAGTTGCCTGAGGCGGGAATTGAACCTGGGTCTCTGGCGCTGTGAGGTAGCAGTGCTAACCGCTGTGCCACCGGTTGTGTTGTGCATGAAAGAGCACATGTTTGAACCTGGGTCTCTGGCGCTGTGAGGTAGCAGTGCTAACCACTGTGCCACCGTGCTGCCCTATGTTTTGTAATATTATACAAAGCAGTATTCAGTAATGGCAGAGAGCTATATTTTGTAAAAGCTGTATAAAACAGTACGTTTTTCATGGAGTAGAACAATATTTTGTAATATTGTGTAAATGCTATATTTTGAAATGGTTTAGAGCATTACGACAAGGTGCTTGAAGGGAGAAAATGTGATGGATGGAGAAATCCTTTCCCATGCAGTTCACTCCAATATGCCCTGTCTCATTCTTAATGTTTAATCCAAGTTTCTATTTTGCATTGACAACTTGAAACTCTATTAGTCCCACAGACCCTGCTAAATATCTGTGTGTTATTTCACAAAACATCTTTTTTCTCAATTGTCAAGTGACTCGTTATGAGTGTTTCTGTGAGAACTTGGTTTTTACTCAAGGTTAAGGTTATTTTCCCTTCTTCAATGTGTTTATATGCTGGCCCGCCTCACCCCTTCCTTATGCCTCTGTCTGAAAGCTTTCACAGCTCCTTTTGAGTGGAACAGTCATTACGATGGAAGATGACTTATTTCATGATGATTTGGATACTTCACCTTGAGTTCCTCTGAGAGACAATTCTTGCCTTGAATTGAAAGCCCAATACAGTTACATTGGAATTGAACATGTCCTTGGAGAATATAAAGCAAATGAAATGTTGCATTCCTGTATGAAATGATGATATATATCTACAAAGACAGAAGTAGACTTCAGTCCATCAGGCCTGGTCCATCATTTAACAAGGTCATGGCTGAATTGTTTGTGCTTTGAATTCCACATTCCCATTTATCCCATTTAGTCTCTAATTTCCCTTACCTCCCATGAATGTATCCACTTTTGTCTTAAAATATTTAAAAGGCACCACCTCCTTTGTCTTCTGAGACAGAATGTTCTGAAGTTGCATAACCACCCTTAATTCAGGGTGTCACAAAGGATTTGTACATGAGAAGTTAAGAGCGTAAAAGATAATGAGAGGATATGGAGATGCCGGTGTTGGACTGGGGTGTACAAAGTTAAAAATCACACAACATCAGGTTATAGTCCAACAGGTTTAATTGGAAGCACTAGCTTTCGGAGGACCGCTCCTTCACACCCCCTGATGAAGGAGCGTCGCTCCGAAAGCTAGTGCTTCCAATTAAACCTGTTGGACTATAACCTGGTGTTGTGTGATTTTTAACTTAATAATGAGAGGAGGTTGTCATGCAGATTTTTGAGCCTGCTCCCATATTCAATTAAATCATTTTATTTTTATACCAATACATTGGCGATATACATAGCTACTTAAAGTTATACCACCAGTCATTCACAAATGGCATTGGGGGTTTAATTACTCCAAATAGACCACAGTGATTCAAAACAGCTCACCACCACCTTCTTAAGGGCAGCTAAGGAAGGGCTTGTCCCATGAATGAATAAACAAAAATATTCCAAGTCAGGACGGTAATTGGCTTGGAGGGGTATTTAAAGATGGTGGTGTTCCCCTGTATCAGCCCCTTCTCCTTCTAAATGTCATGTTTTGGAAGATGCTGTTTAACAAGCCTTGGTGAATTTCTCTCGATTTGATTTGATTTGATTTATTTATTGTCGCATCTATTTTGTTACAAAATGCAGCAACCCGTGGTGCATATGGTGTCGCCACGCTTTGATGCCATCTTAAAGCACCGAAAAATAAACCAAAACATTGAATATAAAGGCAGAAGAATGAAGAGACACATTTCTTCTTTACAGTCCTTCTTGTTAAGTGCCGAGCCATGAGCCTGGAGTGGCCAGGCACCAGTCCCTTTGCTACGCTGCCAGAGCAAGAGTTGCTTGTAGATGGTACACAGTGCTGCTACTGTGGGCATGAATGCTGGAGGAAATGGAACCTGTTGGGTGCACTGCCACTCAAGCGGGCTGCTCTGTCCTGGATGATGTCAAGCTTCTTGTGTGTTGTTGGAGCTGCACCCACCCAGGCAAGTGGGGAATATTCCATCACACTCCTGATGTGTGCAAGGTCAGGCAGTGAGTAAGTTATTGCACGATTCTTTGCCTCTGACATAGCTTATAGTCATGGAATTTATATGGTTCATCCAGTTCAATTTCTGGAATCCTCAAAATGCAGATAGCAGAGGATTCAGTACTGGTACTGAATGTCAAGAGGCAATGCTGAGATTTTCTCTCGTTGGCAATGGTCATTGTTTACTATTTGTTTGGCACAAATGGTACTTGCCACTTTTCAGTAGAAATCTGGGTATTGCCCACAGCTTGTTAAACTTGAGCATGGATCGCTTCAGTACGTAAGGAGTAGGCCTTCGAGCCCTCTGAGCTTGCTCCACCATGCAATCTGATCATGGCTGATCATCCAACTCAGTCCTCTGTTGCTGCTTTCTCCCCAGATCCTTGGTCCCTTCAGTGCTAAGAGCCATATTTTAGTCCTCCTTGGAGTCATTCAATGTTTTGACTTCAAACACCTTCTATGACAGAGAAATCCACAGGCTCACTGTTCCCTTGTTGAAGAAATTTCTCCTCATCTCAGTGATTTATTGTTTATTCCATATCCTTGGGAGAAAGTGAGGACTGCAGATGCTGGGGATAAATGGGATGTGTGGAGCTGCAGGTGAATTTGTGGCGGATATGGAAGGATCCCTTGGGGCTTTGGAGGGAAGTGAGGGGGGAAGTGTGGGCGCAAGTTTTGCATTTCTTGCGGTTGTAGGGGAAGGTGCCGGGAGTGGAGGTTGGGTTGGTGAGGGATGTGGACCTGACGAGGGAGTCATGGAGGGAGTGGTCTTTTCGGAACGCTGATAGGGGAGGGGAGGGAAATATATCCCTGGTGGTGGGGTCCGTTTGGAGGTGGTGGAAATGGCGATGGATGATACAATGTATCCGGAGGTTGGTGGGTTGGTAGGTGAGGACCAGTGGGGTTCTGTCCTGGTGGCGATTGGAGGGGCGGGGCTCCAGGGCAGAGAAGCGGGAAGTGGAGGAGATGTGGTGGAGAGCATCGTCGACCACGT
>NC_057713.1:9581873-9618165 GCF_004010195.1 Chiloscyllium plagiosum
CCCCCACTCCGGCCTATCACCCTCACCTTAACCTCCTCCCTCCTATCGCATTTCCAATGCCCCTCCCCCAAGTCCCTCCTCCCTACCTTTTATCTTAGCCTGCTTGGCACACTTTCCTCATTCCTGAAGAAGGGCTTATGCCCGAAATGTCGATTCTCCTGCTCCTTGGATACTGCTCGACCTGCTGCGCTTTTCCAGCAACACATTTTCAGCTCTATTCCATATCCTTGCCTTACAACTCCTGGTTCTGTCCTGCTAGTGGGACATGACATTCCCATGGATGGCCATGGTGTTGTCTGAGATATTGTCTGTAAGGTATGATTCAGTCATGTCCAGCATTCCACTTCCTGGAGTCAATGACCAGCTCCTTCATTTTCATCATTCGACTTTTAATTCCATAGATTTATGGACTCACCTTTCACCATCAGACAGGACAGGATTTCAACCTGGATCTCCAAAATAGTACCTGGCTTCTGGATGACAAGTACAGTGATCAGACCACTGTATCATCCTCTTCATCTTGGTCCAAATGCTACCTCCCTGTTTATTCCTGTAGGAATTTCGTATGTTTAGATGCAGTGACACAAGAGACCAGCTTACCCCTACCTTTTCAAGGGCAATAAATGCTAATGCAGCCAGTTAAACCCACCTCCTGTGAGTTAGTTAAAAAATGAAATCACAATCAATTCTTGAGAATACAGACCTGTTTATTTAGCAAAATCCCCTCAGTCCAGGAATGAATTTGGTTAACCTTTGTTGCTTTTTCTCTATGGAAATGCTGCTTAGAAATCTGTCAATCCAATTCACCTTGACAACTGTGTAAACAACCACTGCTGAGCTATCAATCTCTATGGGAAGTACATCTTTCTAAAGGCAATGAAGTGCTAGAGCTGATATAACATGTCTGTGTGACTCTATGACTCTATGTCCAGAAATCCCATTAGCAGCAATGTGATGTTCATCAGTTGCTCTGTTGTTGTAGTAATGGTTACATGCTCAGTGTTGTCCAGGCCACCCTCCATCTATCTTCAAAACAGTATTTAATTTTATTCATTCATAGAGTTTGGGCATCACTGGCTCAACTGGCACTTACTTCCTGTCATTTTACGCATCTAATCTCAGTGTGGTGTGCATTAAACTTACCAGCACTGTATAAATGCTATACATACATTAGAGCACCATATGCAATAAATGAAGTACCCTTTGTTTTCACTAGGACAACAATTCTAACTTTAACGAGTCATCTGGACACAGTGCTTTAATTTTTACATTGAATAACGGTGAGGTATCAATCAAATCTTCCAAACAAACTGAACAGATGACAGAATTCTCATTTGCATGCCCATTTATTAAATATTTAAAATAGATGACAGATGGCCGAGCAGATGTCACAATGGACTTGATTATATTGAGCTCCAAAAAGTTTGCATTAAGCCGTGCAGTGGAATCTCAATATGAATGCATGGCTGACTTCCAAAACCTATTAGTGGATATAGCTCAGCAGTGGTTATTTACACAGTTGTCAAGGTGAGTGTCCTATACACAAAAAAGCAGGACAAATCCAATCCAAACCATTACTGCTCCATTGGTCTACTCTTGATCATCCGTAAAGTGATGGAGGATGTCATCAACAGTGCAATCAAGCAACACCTGCTCAGCAATAACCTGCTCAGTGGCACCCAGTTTGGGTTCTGCCAGGGCTGCTCCTGACCTCATTAAACCTTGCTTCACCAGTGGATGTCAGTTAAGAATCATCTTATCTCCAGGACGTTTCTGCAGGAGTGCCTCGGGGTAGTTTCCTATTCCCAACTATCTTTATCAAAGCTTCATCAATGACCTTCCCTCCATCACAAGGTCAGAAGTGGGATGCTCAATATTCAACACCATTCACAACTGCTCAGACACTGAAGCAGTCCACGCTTTAATGCAACAAGATCTGGACAATGTCCAGGTTTGGGCTGTCAATTGTGAGTAACATTCTGACCCAGGATCAGAATACTCCAGAGGACCATAGAGTGCTCTATCGTTAGAGAGAGAGAGAGAGAGAGAGAGGGAACTAATGGTGGTTTAACCTGAGGGTTAGCACTCAGTTTTCATTGTAACCACCCCATGGCATTCTAATATATGATGTGGGAGCAGAATTCAAACCCAGCATACGTACGCCAGGACAGTAAGAAATTACAGAAGATTGTGAGCACAGCCCAGACCACCGTGGAAGCCAACCTCCCATCTATGGACTCCATTGACACTTATAACTGCCGCTAACCTTATCAAAGACCCCTCCCACCCCAGGAATGGTCTCTGACAACCCCTTTCATCAGACAGGAGGTTCAGAAGCTTGAACATACGCACCAACAGGTTCAAAAAGTGCTTCTTCTCTGCTGTTATTAGACTGCTGAACAGACCTCTCTAATTTCAAATAATGTTGATCTTGCTTTGTACCCTTCCTATGCAGCAGTAACCTTCTAGACCTCATTCTGACTAAACACCCTAGGATCTGTATGACCTTATTTGCTATGATCTGACTGCACTGCTCGCTGCGTTTGGGTATATGTGACTACAACAAATCAAATCAAATCAAAGATTGTTAAAAAAAAATCTACTGGAAAATGTTTTTCTCTAGAGAATGGTTAGAATGTGTAACTCTCTGACAAGAAGTAATTGAGTTGAGTAGTAGAGATGTGTCTAAGGGCAAGATGTATTTAAGACCTACCCACCTCTGTCACTTCCTCTGGCAGCTCCTCCTCAGGTCCCTTTGAAATCTTTCACCTCTCACCTTAACTCATGCCCTCTAGTTTTGAACTCCCTTACCCTAGGGGAAAAGATTTGAGGGCGGGGCTGATGTTTAACTTGATTTCCTTTTGTAGACTGGCTTGATGTAATGTTTCAGATGGAGAGTAGAGATCACTGAGTTCCTTTCTGATTAAAGCTCACCTTGATTAGAAACACGAACACAGCCTTTCTCTGCACATGATGTCTGACCTACTGAGCGTGGAGGTTGTGGTAGTGACACTGAAGGACGGAAAGTGCCAGAGAAACTCAGCAGGTCTGGCAGTACCTATGGAGAGAAAAGCAGAGTTCTGAGGAAGGGTCACTGGACTTGAGACATTCTCTCTCTGCAGAAAATGCCAGACCTGCTGAGTTTCTCCAGCACTTTCTGTCTTTGGTGCATTAATGATTTGCCTTCCCATGTGATTTTTAGACTGCGAACGTTTTTAGAACTTCTGTCATATAATCCAGCTCAAAAACAAAGATTTCTTCTCCTCCCTTCTGTTTTTTTTTGCCAATTATCCTAAATGTGTGGCCCTTGGTTCCCAGGCCATTTGCCAGTGGAAACAGTTGCTTCTTATTTAATCCATCAAAACAGCTCATAATTTGGAACAGCTTGTTCCATTTATTACTGAATGGAACAGTAGACAAATTAGACGCATTATTTGAAAGTGTGCAGGCACGATTACAGAGCTTGAAGCAGGCTGATGTCTGTTTTGTGTGTTGTACAAGTAGCAGGTTTTGACAGTTTCAGGGTGAAGAGTGGCATGAAACGGGGCTGGGACTTCGATACTCTTTGTCATTTTCCTCTTCAGGCTCCTGACCAGTGCCTTCCCTGCAGAGATGGGAAGAGTTGACCCAATTATTATCTCCACAATCTGACCAGACTCACTGGGGTAGAGTGCTGAGAATCAAGTCCACACACACCCCCACCCCACCTTTCCCTGACTCGTCACAAAACTTAAAGGTTTCATAAAATCTGCAAATTGCACAAATTACCTGATCTTCTGAGTCATGGGCCATGTTTCTGTACTGATCAAGAATCACTTTTTATTGTAAGTAATTAAAATATGGCTGCAGGTAAACAATTAGAATGCAACTATATTAATTTAAAAATCTAATTCCGGCTATAAACTACCCCTGACATGAGGAGAGAAAGACAAACAGGGTTAAGAGAAAAAGTTATGGCAGAGGGGGAAAGCTCCAAAGATGCCTCAGAAGTCTTTGTTCCCAAGTTCTGTTGTTAGGGTGATCTTTATGATTCTTCTACTTGCATGTTGCATCAATCATCTTTCTCCAGATGCTTCCACTGGCTGGTAAGAGACACAAGGTAGTCTGTTCCCTTATAAAAATATCTCTGACCTATCAGTTAAGGGTCACAGCTTACAAAACAACAGTTGCCAAACAGTTTTTGACAGGAAGTTTTGACTGCAGAGAACAGAGAAACCACACCCAAGCTGGAGAGGAACTCTCTCTTTCTCTACTAACTGTTTCCAGCTCCAAGCTGTTCAGTGGCCTGAGAACCAACCACAAAGGTTTTGATAGCCAAAAAAGGTCTCTGTTGTCAATAGCTGGTCACTAGTCTACAGACCAATTAAATTCTTGTTGCCAACAAAAACTTCAGCTGTACACCACCTCAGTTCCAAATTGATTATAACTCAAGCTTCAAGTATTGCTTGTTCAAACCCACCTTGCTTGCAATACAGGTCGGGTCACTTGCTTTCAAAAATTAGTTACCCTTTCAAACACAGGTCTTAAGACAACTCTTTCTCATTTCAATCCACAGGTTTTAAAACACAAAATAAAGGAATTGTTCTTACAAGACCATTTGGGGCAGCACAGTGGCTCAGTGGTTCTCACTGCTGCCTTACAGTGCCAGGGACCTGGGCTCGATTTCACCCTCGGGCGACTGTCTGTGTGGAGTTTGCACATTCTCCCCATGTCTGTGTGTGTTTCCTCCAGGTAGTCTGGTTTCTTTCCACAGTCCAAAGATGTGTGGGTTAGGTGGATTGGTCATGCTAAATTGCCCATGGTGTCCAGGGATGCATGGGCTAAGTGAGTTAGCCATGGGAAATGCAGGGTTACAGGGATAGGGACGAGAGTGAGTGTGGGTGGGATGCTCTTCGGAGGGTTGGTGTGGACTCGATGGGTTAAATGACCTGCTTCCACACTGTAGGAATTCCATAAAGACTGAAAGTGAAGCTGAAGATACAGCTCATTTGATTCAAAGAATTCCATTATGTTGATGGTGCCATGTTAGTCATCTACATGGAAATGCGACTACAGTGACAGACTGTTTTATCCCATGCCTGTGGGTTGGCCCAGCTGACAACAGTCCATCTTCCGCAGTTACATTGGCACCACCCCCAACTTTTCCTCCGCTACATCAATGACTGTATCAGCTCCCACGTGGAGGTTGAACAGTTCATCCACTTTACCAACACCTTCCACCCTGACCTCAAATTTACCTGGACCGTCTCAGACGCCTCCCTCCCCTTCCTAGACCTCTCCATTTCTATGGCGACCGAATCAACACGGACATTTACTATAAACCGACCGACTCCCACAGCTACCTAGACTACATCTCCTCCCATCTTGCCCCCTTTAAAAACGCCATCCCATATTCCCAATTCCTTCGTCTCCGCCGCATCTGCTCCCAGGAGGACCAGTTCCAATACCGTACAACCCAGATGGCCTCCTTCTTCAAAGACCGCAATTTCCCCCCAGACATGATCGACGATGCCCTCCACTGCATCTCCTCCACTTCCCGCTCCTCCGCCCTTGGGCCCCGCCCCTCCAATCGCCACCAGGACAGAACCCCACTGGTCCTCACCTACCAACCCATCAACCTCCATATACATCGTATCATCCGTCGTCATTTCCACCACCTCCAAACGGACCCCACCACCGGAGATATATTTCCCTCCCCTCCCCTATCAGCATTCCGAAAAGACCACTCCCTCTGATCTCCAGCATCTGCAGTCCTCACTTTCTCCCAGCTGACAATAAGAAAACTATGGCTGAAGTGAGATCAGCCATGATCGAATTAGATAGCAGAGCAGCGTCGAGGGGCTGAATTACCTTCTCCAGCTTCTACTTCTTGCCTGGTTATGGAGTGTCATGGAGTCACAGAGCCACAGAGGTGCACTGCACGGAAACAGACCCTTTGGTCCAACTCATGCTGACCAGATATCTGAAACTAATCTGGTCTCATTTCCCAGCATTTTGCCCATATCCCTCTAAACCTTCCTATTCATATACCCATCCAGATGCCTTTTAAATGTTGTAATTCTACCAGCCTCCGCCACTTCCTCTGGCAGCTCATTCCATACACGCACCACCCTCTGCGTGAAAAAGTTGCCCCTTAGATCCCTTTTAAATTTTTCCCCTCTCCCTTTAAACCGATGCCCTCTTGTTTTGGACTCCCCCATTCCAGGGCAAAGACCTTGGCTGTTCACCCTATCCATGCCCCTCATGATTTTATAAACTTCTACGAGGTCATCCCTCAGCCTTTACCCTCGAGTATATGAGATAACACTCTGCCTGAAATCCTGGTATTCTGTCTCTACAGCGACAACAGCCTGTTTAATGCAGAACCCATTGTACACATATCTCAAAACAGCTTTTGGCTCACTCACAAAACATGCACCATAAACCATCAAGCTGACTGTTCAGACCCATGGATTAGGAGACCTGGCTCGTCAGCACCTTGCCAAGTTATTCCCAAGAGAAACTGGACAACTTTTATTTTTGATGTCTGGGTCTCATTCTCTTGAGCTCATGGAAGGCACAAGGGTGACAGTCTCCGCAAAGACAACGCCAGGCTTACAGTTAGGGAGCAGGGCTGCTTTCTCTGGATCAGATGCCTGACACAGGATGCAAAATAGACATGTTCCCAAGGATATTCTGTGGTTTTTTTTGTTATTCACTTGGGGGACATGGCATCACTAGCTTTGTCAGCATTTATTACCCTTCCCTTGTTGCCCTTGAGAAGGTGGTGGTGAGCTGCCTTCTTGAACCGCTGCAGTCCGTGTGCTATAGGTAGACCCACTGTTAGGGAGGAAATTCCAGGAATTTGACTCATGTCTATGCCGATCAACAAACACCAAACCACACTAATCCCATTTACCTGCATTTGGTCCCATAACCAATAATGCCTTGGCATTTTAAGTATTCATCCAGATGTTCCTTAAATATTGCGAGAGTATTTGCTTCCACCACCTCTCAGACAGCATGTTCCATATTTCTCATATCTCATCTAAAACACTTACTCCTCCCCTTAAACTTGTACTTTCTGGTCTTAGACATATTTGCCATGGGGGAAGAGGTTCTCACAATCTACTCAGCCTATGCCTCTCATAATTCTGTAGACCGCAATCAGATTCCCCCACCCCTCAGTCTCTCTGTTCCAAGGAAGACAATCCAAGTCTATCCAGTCTCTCCTCATATCTGAGACTTTCCATCTCAGGCAGCATCTCCTCCATAACTGCTCCAATGCAATCACACCCTTTCAATAGTGTGGTGACCAGTACTACACACTGTACTCCATCTGTAGCCAAACTAATGTTTTATGAGGTTGGAACTAGACATCCTTGCTCCTATATTCTATGCCCTGCTTAATGAAGGCAAAAATCTTGTACGATTTTTTTTCACCACCCTATTGACCTGTGCTGATGTCTTCGGGGATCAAAGGATTTGTACACCAAGGTCCCTCAGTACTCCCTAGGGAGCCACCATTCATTGAGTTGATCCTTTCCTTATTAGACCTACCAAAATGCATGACCTCACACTTATCAGGATTAAACTCCATCTGTCACTGCTGTGCCCGATTTCCCAGCTGATCGATATCAGACTGTAATCTGAGCTCATCGTCCTCACTATCAACAACACCACCAATTATCCTGAAATTTAAAAACGTACTAATTTTTCGTTCGACGTTCACATCCTTGTCATCAAAGTGAATAATAAACAGTAAGGATACTAGCACCGATCCCTGTGGTACACTGCTAGTCACAGGCCTCCAATCACTAAACATCCCTCCACTATCACCCTTTGCCTCTCGTTTACAAACCAATTCTGGATCCAGTTTGCTAACTTGCCTTGGATGCTAACTTACCCTCGCCCTTCTAGATGGTTGAGGTAGTTGGGTCAGAATATGCTATTGAGGAGCTTGAGTCACTTGTTGCCCTGCGTCTTGTAGACAGTACACACTGCTGTGACTCTGCCTCGCCAACGAAGGGGAGTGAATGTTGGAGTCTGTGGATGGGATGCCAATCAATTAGGCTCCTTTGCCCTGGATGGGGTTGAGCTTCTTGAATGTGACTGCAGCTGCACTCATTAAGGCAGGCCAATGGGTGACCTCATAGAGGTTTATTAAATGGTGTTGGCACCGTCCGGACACGCCTTGGCGTGCCCATTTGCCACCGGGCGGTGGGGATCCCCAGTGGAGGGCTCTCTATGTGGGAGTCCTCCCCCTTTCTCTCGGGGATCTGGGGTGGAGGGTGCTGCACGCAGTCCCCTGCAACCGCAGATTGCGGTGGTTCACGGACTCCCAGCCCAACTGCTTGTTCTGTGGCGCTGTGGAGTCCGTGGACCACGTATATATTGGGTGTGGGCGTTTGCACTCCCTCTTTGATTTTCTGAAAAACCTTCTCCTCTGTTTTTGGCTGCACTTCAGTCCCACGCTCCTGATCTTTGGGCACCCGGTACGGAGGAAGGAGGGCAGGTCTGAAGACCTCCTCGTGGAAACAGGAGTCCTCCCTCCCCTCCCCTTCACTGTTTTGATCACACAGCACTGTCCCTTGATGTGAAGGGCAGTGTTTGTCACTGGCCACCCGGGTGTTTTCCTATCTTCCTGGTGGTGGAAATTGAATAAAGATTCGTGCACTTTGTGTTTTCCACTGTAAAAAGTAAAAAAAAAAAAGTAAATGGTGTTGGATATGGATAGGGTGAATAGCCAAAGCTTTTTTCCTAGAAGGGGGATGTCCGAAACTAGAGGGCATAGATTTAAGCTGAGGAGGGAAAGATCCGAAAAGGACCTGAGGGATAACATTTTCATGCAGACGGTGATGTGCAAATGGACTGAGCTGCCAGAGGAAATGGTGGAGGCGGAAACAATTACAACACTTAAAAGGCATCTGGATGGGTGCATGAATAGGAAGGAATTAGAGGGATATGGGCCAAATGGGACGAGGTCAGATTGGGATGTCTTTTTGGCATGGATGAGTTGGACTGAAGGGGGTGTTTCTGTGCTGTACATCTGTATGACTCTGAGAGAGTGGTATTTGATCGCATTCCTGGTTTGTGCTTTCTAGCTATGGACAGGAGTTAGTGAGTCAGGAGGTGGGCTACTTGCTGAAGGAGTCTGAGCCTCCCACTTGCTCTTGTAGCCACTGTCTTTACATGGCTATTCCAGTTTTGTTTCAAGAAAATGAAAACTCGCAGGAAGTTGATAATACAAGTGGCTTTTCTTTTGGCCAGAATGCCTTGACTTGTTCTGAATTTAAGTTTTTTTTTTCCCCTTTTGCCTCTTTGGCTGAAACTGTATTAGTGTATTTCCAAGGCTCACAATCACGGGAATTTTTTTTCCCATGTGTAATTCTCGACAGCAAATGCCAGCCAGTGATTACACCATCAGGGGTATTGTAGCTGAACATACATGGATGAAGAGCCAAAATATAATATATACACATTGTGTATTTATTTTCAAGCACAATTAATTGTTCTGATCTGGAAGGCCTTAGACACTAGTGAAAGCTAATCAAATCATCATTTTCAACTACTTCATCATTCAATATATCATAGAAGCACTACAGTGTAGAAGCAGGCCATTCAGCCCATTGAATCCACACTAACCCTCTGAACAGCATCCCACCCAGATCCACCTCCCCTTATCCTATGACCCTCCATTTCCAAATGCTAATCCTGCTAAGCTGCACATCTTTGGACTATGTGAGGAATCCAGAGCACTTGGAGCAAACTCATGCAGACACGGGGAGAATGTGCAAACTCCGCACAGACAGTCGCCAGAGGATGCGATCAAACCTGGGCCCCTCGTGTTGTGAGGCAGTGGTGCAAACCACTGAGCCACCATTGGGTGATCATGGCTGATCATCCAACTTAATAGCCTATTCCTATTCTTCCCATATCCTTTGATCCTATTCGCTCCAAATCCCCAGCTATATACCACTCCTTCTTGAAGTCAGACAATATTTTGGCCTCAACTGCTTTCTGCGGCAGTGAATTCTAAGGCTCCCCACTCGCTGGATGAAGAAATTTCTCCTCATCTCAGACCGAAATGGTTAACCCAGTCTCCCTAGACTGAGACTAGGAGAAAGTTAGTACTGCAGATGCTGGAGATCAGAGACAAAGAGTGTGGTGCTGGAAAAGCACAGCAGGTCAGGCAGCATCAGAGGAGCAGGAGAATTGACGTTTAAGGCATAATTCCTGATGTAGGGCTTATGCCTGAAATGTAGGTTCTCCTGTTCCTCGATGCTGTCTGACCTGCTGTGCTTTTCCAGTACTTCACTCTTTGTCTCTAGACTGAGACCCCTAATTCTGGTCTCCGCCATTTTCGGGAATATCTTTCTTCCATCTAACCTGTATACTCCGGTTAGAATATTACAGGTTTCTATGAGATCTTCTGAACTCCAGGGAATGCAATCCGAACTGATTCTCCCTCTTCTCATTCATCAGTCTTGCCATCATTCCATGATAGAGTCCAGTACATTCACAATTGATGCATCATCTTCCAGATAAATGAACAACTGAGTCAAGACCCAATTCAGACATTCACAACTGATTCACAACTCAGGCACTCAGAGTGGAGATAGTACCCATTAGTCACATTGATGTTGCCACCAGTGATAAATTGAGCAACAATACTGTACTCAATACATGTCGAACAATTGCCAGCTTGAATTTTTCATATTTGTCTCAAAGTCTTGAGTGTAGAGGCTGACTTTCAGAAGCAAGGTGAGCCCCTCAACACGAGGTAAAGTCATTAATCCACCCATAGGAGGCGGAATTGTCTCTTGTTCCTAACACATGCCTGCAATGTAATTAGTTATGATCAAATTTAACCTAGTGGTGCCGTACGTCATACAACACCACGTTATAGTCCGGTCAGGCAGCATCCGAGGAGCAGGAGAGTCGATATTTCGGGCATAAGCACTTTATCCTGATGAAGGGCTTATGCCCGAAACATCGACTCTCCTGCTCCTCAGACGTTGCCCTGACATGCTGTGTTTTCCAGCACCACACATTTCGACTCTGACCTCCCATATCTGACTTTCTCCAGGTTATAGACCAAGATAAGCAATCATAAGCTTTCAGAGCACTGCTCCTCCAGGTGAACCAAAAGCTTGTGATTTGAAATAAACCTGCTGGACTATAACCTGGTGTCACATGACTTTATCCATCCCAGTCCAACACTGACACCTACACATCCTGGTTAACCTAATGGTGGATAGGAAGAGCAGGATAGTTCAATGATGCATGGATTGAGGTAACTGATATTAGATATTGTCTTGGCAGAGGTAGCAAGAGAAAATCCTCCTGCTAAAAGCAAGTTGTTAAGGGTTAGATTTCTCCTGCAAAGATCACTGATTGTTCATAGACTATACATTGGAACAACGTTTTGCATACTCAGATCTTTTGTTTCTGTTTAAGTTTGCTCCTTCTTTTTGGGCATGGCTCCTTTTACAAAGTGTTTCTTATTTGCCAAATATATTTTTAACTATCAGCGTTCAGTCGAATTGTCACAAATTGGCAAGATGAAGCTTCTGATATCATAAAATGCAGCCTAATGAGGAAATGCGTTGCTGAGGGCAATTCAGGATACTCTGTGCGATGTGCCAAAGTTGTACTCAATGCAAGGGATGTTTGTTGAAAAAAAAGGCATCCAATTTAGGAAATACAAGACTGGAAATTTAATGCTTTAAGTCAATAACACCAGAAGAATAACTTAGCTTGTGATTATGTAAATAAACGTTTGCAAATACATAATTTGTGTATCCTTATCACAGCTCCTTCAACAGCGCCTCCCAAACCCACAATCTTTACCAGCGAGAAGAATAAGGCAGCTGAGTAGTGGGAACACCATCACTCTCAAGTACCCCTCTAAGGCATCCTGACTTGGAAATGTATTGATGCCCCTAAAGTGTCGCTAGGTCAAATTCCCTCCCAAAGCAAATTGTGGATTTACTACAGCATGTGGACGCTCTTTGGTCTACCCATGATTTATTGGTCTTCATGAGTAAGGAGTTGACCCCCAGCCAAATGTTGCAGATACGGTGTGCTGTGGGACATACTAAAGCCTGGAGTAGCTGCCACTAAGACACAGTGGGGAAAGATCACTGTCTGAGGTCTTTCGGCCAAAGTTAAATGGGGATCCATTCTGTTATCAGACCCTCCGGGTAATTAAATATATGTAAATCCAACCTTGCACAGGGAAGAAATACTATATGTTTGTTTGTTGGATAGAGTCAAACTCCAATGTTTATTTGTTTTCTTCATATGCTACTGAACAGAACCCAAACTGCTTTAGTCACTAGCTATATATATTTTTAATGAATAAAATATATTTTTGAAGTAAAACAATGCATGGACTACAGCGGTTCAAGAAGGTAGCTCATCACCATCTTCCCAAAAGGCATTGGTGATGGACAGGCAGTGGTACCCACATCTCAGAAAAGAATGAGCACTTTGGTAGTGGGATAGCACACTAGTGCCACTTGCAGCCAGTTACAGGGCTGAATTTTATTCAGGGTTGTGGGATTCTGAGACCAGGGGAACACAGCTGGCAAACATATTCGATTGGCATGGAGTGGTCTCAGTGTTTTGTTTTCCGGAGGTGTTCTCCTCCAAAAGAGACCCCTGTGGGCATGATATTCGATAAGGGGAGGTTTAGAACATAGAACATAGAACATTACAGCACAGTACAGACCCTTCGGCCCTCAACGTTGCACCGACCTGTGAAACCATCTAACCTACACCATTCCATTTTCATCCATATATTTATCCAATGACCATTTAAATGCCCTTAAAGTTGTGAGTTTACTACTGTTGCAGGCAGTGCATTCCACGTCCCTACTACTCTCAAGGTAAAGAAACTACTCTGACATCTGTCCTATATCTATCACCCCTCAGTTTAAAGCTATGTCCCCTTGTGCTAGCCATCACCATCCGAGGAAATAGGCTCCCACTGTCCACCCTATCTAACCCTCTGATTATCTTATGTGTCCCAATTAAGTCAGTTCTCAATCTTCTTCTCTCTAACGAAAACAGCCTCAAGTTCCTCAGCCTCTCCTCATAAGACCTTCTCTCCATACCAGGCAACATCTCAGTAAATCTCCTCTGAACATTTTTCAAAGCTTCCACATCCTTCCTATAATGCGGTGACCAGAACTGTACACAATACTCCAAGTGCAGCCACACAGAGTTTTGTACAGCTACAGCATGACCTCGTGGGTCCAAAACTCAATCCCTCTCCCTATAAAAGCTAACACACCATATGCCTTCTTAACAACCCTATCAACCTGGGTGACAGCTTTCAGAGATCTATGTACATGGACACCGAGATCTCTCTGCTCATCTACACTACCAAGAGTCTTACCATTAGCCCAGTATTCTTTATTCCTGTTACTCCTTCCAAAGTGAATCACCTCATGCATTTCTGCATTAACCTACATTTGCCATCTGTCAGCCCAGCTCTGCAGCTTATCAATGTTCCCCTGTAACCTGCAACATCTTTCAGCACTATCCACAACTCTACCGACCTTAGTATCATCCACAAATTTACTCACCCATCCTTCTACACCCTCATCCAGGTCATTTATAAAAATGACAAACATCAGTGGACCCAAAACAGATCTTTGTGGCACACCACTAGTAACTGAACTCCAGGATGAATACTTCCTATCAACCACCACCCTCTGTCTTCTTTCAGTTAGCCAATTTCTGATCCAAACTGCTAAATCACTCTCAGTCCCATGCCTCTGTATTTTGTGCAATAGCCTACCGTGGGAAACCTTATCAAATGCCTTACTGAAATCCGTATACACCACATCAACCACTTTACCCTCATCCATCTGTTTGGTCACCTTCTCAAAGAACTCAATAAGGTTTGTGAGGCACAACTTACCCTTCACAAAACCATGTTTACTATCCCTAATCAAAGTATTCCTCTCTAGGTGATTATAAATCCTATCTTTTATAATCCTTTCCAACACTTTACCCACAACCGAAGTAAGGCTCACTGGTCTATAATTACCAGAATTGTATCTACTCCCCTTATTGAACAAGGGGACAACAGTTGCTATCCCCCAGTCTTCTGGCACTATTCCTGTAGACAATGATGACATAAAGATCAAAGCCAAAGACTCTGCAATCTCCTTCTTCTGTCTCAGTATTTTCCTCGACCACATTGTCATTTTCCTGTATGAATACTGACTAAAAATATTCATTTTGTGCTTCTCCTATCTCCTCAGACTCCATGCTCAACTTTCCACTACTGTCCTTGATTGGCCCTAATCTACTCTCGTCATTCTTTTATTCATGACTTGCCTATAGAAAGCTTTAGGGTTTTCCTTGATCCTATCTGCCAATGACTTCTTATGTCCCCTCCTGGCTCTTCTTTGCTCTATGTTTAGGTCCTTCCTGGCTAACTTGTACCTCTCAAGCGCCCTAACTAAGCCTTCACGTCTCATCCTAACATAATCCTTCTTCTTCCTCTTGACAAGAGATTCAACTTCTTTAATAAACCATGGCTCCTTCTCTTGACAACTATCTCCTGCCTGACAGATATGTATGTATCAAGGACACGCAATAGTTAATCCTTGAATAAGCTCCACATTTCAGTTGTGTTTCCTTCTCCATCCTAAGTCTTGCCAAATTGCATCATGATCGCATTTCTCCCAGCTATAACTTTTGCCCTGTAGCTTAGACCTATCCCTTTCCATTGTTAAGTAAACATATCCAAATTGTGATCACGATCACCAAAGTGCTCACCTATCTCCAAAGCTAACACCTGGCCAGGTTCATTACCTAGTACCAAATCCAACGCAACCACGCCTCTTGTAGGCCTGTCTACATACTGTGTCAGGAAACTTTTCTGCACACATTGGATAAAAACTGACCTATCTAAAGAACTCAAACTATAGTATTTACAGTCATTATTTGGAAAGTTAAAGACCCCATAACAACTATTCTGTTACTCCAGCTTCTATTGAGGATCATCTTTGCTATTCTTTCTTCTACATCTCTGGAACTTTTTGGAGGCATATCGAAAACTCCCAATAGGGTGACCTCCCTTTTCCTGTTCCTAACTTCAGCCCATATTACTTCAGTAGACGAGTCCTCAAATGTCCTTTCTGCCACCGTAATACTGTCCTTGACTGACCATGCCACACCTCCCCCTCTTTTACCATCTCCATTAAACATCTAAACCCCAGAACCTGCAACAACCAGGCCTGTCCCTTCTCTACCCATATCTCCGAAATGGCCACAACACTGAAGACCCCAGGTACCAACCCATGCTGCAAGTTCACCCACCTTAGTCCATATGCTCTTGGCGTAGACACACTTCAAACCAACTTCCTGCTGGCCGGTGCCATCTTGTGATCTTGAAACCTTATTTCTGACCTCATTCCTCTCAACCTCCTGGACACTGGAGCTACACTTCAGGTTCCCATCCCCTGCTGAATTAGTTTAAACCTTCTCGAAGCGTATTAGCAAATTTCCCTCCCAGAATATTGGTACCCCTCTGGATCAGGTGTAGACCATCCTGTTTGTAGAGGTTCTACCTACCCCAGAATGAGTCCCAATTATCTAGGGATCTGAATCCCTCCCTCCTGCACCATCCCTGTAGCCACGTTGTTCAACTCCTCTCTCTCCTTATTCCTCACCACGTGGCATGGGCAACAAACCAGAGACGACAACACTGTTTGTTCTAGCTCTAAGCTTCCACCCTAGCTCCCTGAATTTCTGCCTTAAATCCCCATTCCTTTTCCTACCAATGTCATTAGTGCCTATGTGAACCACAACTTGAGGCTGCTCCCCCTCCCCCTTGAGGATCCGGAAGACATCACAAACACTGGCACCTGAGAGACAACACACCAAACAGTGAGTCTCTCTCATTCCCATAGAATCTCCTGTCTGTCCCCCTCACTATGGAGTCCCTAATGACTAATGCGCTGCTCATCTCCCCCCACTTCCCTTCTGAGCAACAGACAGACTCTGTGCCAGAGACCTGTGCCCCATTGCTTACCCCTGGTAAGTCATCCCCCTGAAGAGTATCTAAAACGGTATGCTTGTTATTGAGAGGAACAGCCATAGGGGATCCCTGCACTGCCTGCTAGTTTCCTTTCCGTTCCCTATCTGTAACCCGTCTGCCTTTTTCTTATACCTGAGTTATGAATACCTCCCTGTAACCCCTTTCAATCACCCCCTCTGCCTCCCGAATGATCAGATGTTCATCCAGCTCCAGCTCCAGTTCCATAAAGCGATTTTCGAGGAGCTGGAGTTGTGTGCATTTCCGCAGATGATGTCACTGGGGACACTAGTGGTGACCCTTACCTCCCACATTCTGCAGGAGGAACATTCAACTGCCCCAATCTCCATCCCCACTATTCTAAGTTCTCAAAGACACTATTGAAAAATAAATTAAAAGAAAGCTAGTTACCTTATCCATCTTATTTTGGTTAGAGGAGGAGGATGGGTGGGAGACACTACCTAAGTAGTGTTTCAGGTAACGCAAATGTTCAAATATATTACTTCACTTACTCAGCAGTCCCATGTCCATTCCTGCTCAGCGTGCACTCCGCCTATTCATGCTATGAGGCTGCAAGCTAGTTGGAGAGCAAGAGCGTTGGGCACTGCTAGAGTGGGTCACAACGTGCGAGGATCTCCTCAAAAATGGAGGTGACCGAGTGAAAATTAAAATTCGGCATGGCCATGGGCACACTGTCAGAAAGCCAAACCCTCAAGTGGTGATGGTTGAGGCTTCATGAGGATTGCATCTCACTCGTGCAGTTCTGTCTGTCGGGGCAGGAAGATGTCAGTCCCAGTGAATATTAGCCCCCACCCCTATCTGCAGGTAACCACAAGGAGGCTACCATCTGAAGGCAATGATCTGCCCATGTGACCCAGCACTTTTCTGCTGTTGTCGAAATGCCAGTAGTCCCATTGCTTGGATTCACTTTGGCCTTTAATTATCTGACCGCCCCAGGGGAGAAAGCATCTCCTCCATCTGCCTCCCATCTGTTGCTAGGGAATCTCGCCAAACAACGGGACAGTGATCCAGAACCATCCCCCAGTGTACCCAGTTCCTTGCCTCTGGTCACACACTAACAAAATCCCACACAATGATTCATCAGCAGATACCTTGCTACAGATTCTTGGGAGGGCAATGGTCTAGAGGCATTATTGGTGGACTGTTAATTCAGAGACACAGGTAATGTTCTGGGGAAAGGGGTTCAAATCTTGTCACAGCAGATGGTGGAATTTGTTTTTTTTAAAAAAATCAGTCTGGAATTAAGAGTCTAATGACGACCAAGAATTAATTGCCTGTTGTCCGAAAAATCAATCTGGGTTCACTAATGCCCTTCAGGGAAGGAAACAGCCATTCTCACTTGGTGTGGCCTCCATGTGGCTCTAAGCTGCCTTCTGGGGCAATTAGGGATGGCCAATGATGCCTTAATCCCGTGGATGAATAAAAAAATGCTGATTGAGAGGACAGATCGTAGTGCTGTTAATGACCTGAAATTGTCCCTGAGTAGGTTATGAGGTAGTTTTGAAAGGTGGCCATTGTATGCACGTAGCAAATCTGGCAATCCCTGAGCACACGGCCTGTTGTGTTAAGGCAGCAGTGACCAATAGGAGAGCAGATGGCTTCACATTAAGTGACATCAATCACATGGCTGTGTGCAGACTGACTTATTTCGTGGTTGTCATTGCCAGGGTGTCTCCCAGCTTTACATGGATTGACCATCGTTCAATAAGCTACTTTTTTATAACAATGCATGTTTGATGTAGAGAGGAGCTAACAATGTAGAACTCCAAACTAATGGGTAGAGGACATGAGCTTGATATTTTCCATATCAACCTGATTAGCAATGACATTACATAACACTGGAGCACGTGGGACGTAAACCAGGCCTTCCGGTCAAGAGATAGGACATTACCACCTGGGCTACTGGAGTCACTTTAAAGCTGACAGTGACATGGACTATAACTGAAGCCTGCAGGGATATCCTCAAGGGAATTCTAAAGATGTGGCGTTGAATCCCACCATGACAGATGGTAAAATTTAAATGCAACAAAATCTGGAATGAACAAAATAAAAACTAATTTAATGGTGACTGTTGTAGATTGTTATATAACTCATTGGGTAACTCTTTCTCGAGCTGTTCAGAGTGAGTTGGGCACTATAGGGAGTGTAGTGTATTATTTCCCCCTTAACTCTATTTTGATTTAATCCCTGCCCTCCCCTTCACTGTTTGATCTCGCAGCATTGACCTTTGATGAGCAGGACATTGCTTGTCACTGGCCACTTGGGTGTTTCCTTTCTTTTGTTGGTGGGAAATGAATAAAGATTTATACACTTGTCGTTCGTCATTGTGTCCTACATCTGCACACACACAACATGGGTGCTGGGAAAAAATAAGCACTACCGCTGTGAGGTGGTAGTGTGGGGGCAAATCATTTAAACAATCATATAACCAGGAGATTTAGAATCTCCTCAGTAAAAGAAAAAGGATATTCAGGAGAAAAATAAAAAAAATAAAAATAATAAGCTCATTGGGTTCCAATTTGTCCATTTCATAAGCATGTTCTCAACACTGGTCCGACCAACAGTGTGATAATGTCCAAGTAATCTGCTCTTTGTCTCTCTTGTTGGTTGTGAGAAGGAGAAGCATTCACTCGGACTACTCTTTGTGTTTTGTCATGGGATAGTTTACAAATATCAGAGAGTATTGGTTGACAATGCCATTGTGGAGATATATTGAAGAATGTTAGCTCTAGCTGGGTGTGAATAATACAGATTGAACCATGTAACAAATTGTATTCTCCACTGTCAGCTAGTGGCAGCTGTTCATTATGCTTCCTGTGAAATTTTATGATCTAATGAGATAATTTCCACAAACTAACTCACTGGGGAACCTGCTGCACTGTCAAACATTCAAACTTCCTTCACTTTCTGAACATAATCACTATTCTATTCTTCACCATTACAAAATAATAACATTTCAGACACCCTGTTAATGAACCTGCTTAAATAAAATCAAACTGTGATTGTTATGTGGCAAAACGTAATAGGTTTTAAAGGCTTTATGCCCTTGTTGCTATTGTATTTCAAGCAGGCACCCTCACTCCAAAGCACTAAATGGATCATTTAACTTTGTAATCCGTAATAAACTAAATAGCGCTTTGAACTGTATTGAATTTTCTGCATTGAAACAGGTCATTAGATCCACACTGCTGTTACACTCCACATAAGCCCTCTCCTTTGTCTTACCATCTAACCTGACTGCATGTCTTCTTCTGTCTACTAGGTTTCCTTGACTACATCTCTCAACCACTCTGTGATAGCAAGATCCATATTCTGACCATTCTGGTAGGTGAACGAAGGAAATCTAATCTAATTAAGATACTAAAGGGGATTGTCACGGTAGATGTAGTGCAGAAGTTTTCACTTGTGGGGCAATTTAGAGCTCATAGTTTTAGGTTAATGGACAACAGATTTAAAACAGAGATGAGAAAGAATTACTTCTTCTAAAGGGTCGTGAACCCGTGGAGTTCATGACCCCAAAGTGCATTGGATGTCAGGACACTTTCAGGAGAAGATGGGAGATTGGACCAGATTAGCAGGCCCAACCAGGGAGAACTGGCTGACAATTATGAACAGGGGAGCCCAGGCTGACAGATATAAACAGGGCTGTCAGAGGTTCTGTTCACTCTGAGAGCTGGCACTAAGGGACCTGGATCAGTGTCAAGGTCTCTCCATGTGTAAATAAAGGGGACTGGGTGATGGGATACCAGCCTCTCTGAAGTTATCTCAGGCTTGAAAGGTTCTGGAGAGCAGGCAGAAAAGTGGAATTAAGGCCAAGATGGGATGAGCCATGTTTGCTTTGATTATCGGAGCAGACTCGAGAGGCTGAGTGGCCTACTCCTGCTCCTAGTTCTTATTTTCGTATGCTCTGAGTAGATGATGTGTCAGGTTCAGTAGTGATTGTTTTATATCAGCGAGCATCACTTCAGGTCTCACTGCTAAGTGGAAACCTCTTGACATCTAAGACCATAAGAGCATAAGATACTGGAGCAGAATGAGGCCATTCAGTCTATCGAGTCTGCTTCACCATTCGTTCATGGCTGATATGTTTCTGAACCTCATTTTCCTGCCTCCTCCCTGTAACCCCGATCCTTTTACCAATCAAGAACCTATCCATCTCTGTCTTAAACACGCTCACCGAATTGGCCTCTACAGCCTTCTACGTCAATGAGTTCCACAGAGTCACCACCCTCTGGCTGAAGAAATTCCTCGTCCTCTTGGTTTTAAAGGGTCATGCCTTCCCTCTGAGGCTGTGCCCTCTGTTCTCGCCTCTCCTATTAGTGGAAACATCTTCTCCATGTCCACTCTATCCAAGACTCTCAGTATTCTGTAAGTTTCAACCAAAACCTCCCCCATCCTCCTAAACCCTATTGATTACTGACCGAGGGTCCACACCACTCCTCATATGGCCAGCTCTTCAACTCCAGGAGCATTCTTGTAAACCTCCTCTGCATCCACTCCAACACCAGCACAATTTTCTTTGGATACGGGTCCCAAACTGCTCACAATCTTCCAAAATGGGGTCTGACCAGAGTCTTATACAACCCGAGCTGGCCATCTCTTCTCTGGTATTCTAGCCCTCCTGAAATGAATGCTAACATTGCATTTGCCTTCCTAACTGCCATCTGAACCTACATATCAACCTTAAGAGAATTCTGAACTTGGACCAAACTCCCACTGTGCTTCATATTTCTAAAGTCTTTTCTTGTTTCGAAAATAATCTCTGCTGCTATTCTTCCGACTATTTCAACTGCCACTTCTTTGCCCATGTTCCTATCCGGTCCAATATCCTTTTGCGGCCCCACCCCTTCCTCAACACTACCTGTCCCTCCATATACCTTTGTGTCATCTGCAAAATTGGCAACAATACCCTCAGTTTCTTCATCCAGATTGTTAATTTATGATGTGAATAGTTGTGGTTCAAATACAGGCCCCTGTGGAACTCCACTAGTCACCAGTTGCCATCCTAACAAGGACCCCTTTATCCCTACTCTCTGCTTCTGCCAGTACCTTGCCCCTAATACCACAGGCTCTTATTTTATTTAGCAGTCTCCTACGTGGGCATCTTGTCAAAGATCTTCTGAAAATCTCCACAGCTCATGTCCACTGGCTCTCCTTTGTCTAACTTGTTTGTTCCCTCCTCAAAGAATTCTAACAGATTTGTCAGGCGTGACCTTCCCTTGATGAAGCCATGCTGACTCAGCCCTATTTTACCCTGCACTTCCAAGTGTCTATCCAATACAACACTTTCACAAATTTAAAGCTCATTCACTTTATAAGATCATTCTCGCAGGTTCCACCAACTTTTAACAAATACAGCCAGTCTGTATTCTCTTCAGAGAATCTGACATGTGTGTGTAAAATTTTTATTTTTCACACTTTTCCCAGTGCCTCTAGATCATAAGATGGAGATCAGAATGATCCACAGTTTAACCAAGTTGCTATATAAATTCAGCTTAAATTTGGAAACAATCTCATTGGACATGCACATGAGAAGGAGTGACCTACCCAGGGCAGGTGTATCTTTGCAGGGCTCGGGGGAAGCACTAGGGTTTGGGACTGGAATGAGAATTTTTTTGCAAGGGCTATAATGGACTGAATGGCCTCCTTCCTTGATTCTCTGACTCAAAGTTTGTTTTTAGGATAAGGGTGGCAGATTTGACACAGAGATAAGGTAGAATGAGCTCTCTCAAAGGGGCACAATTCTGTGGAATACACTATACCAGAGTACAGTGGACACTGGCAGATTGAGTAAATTTAAGGAGGAGACCGACATGTTTTAATTTAGTTGAAGGATTACGGAGAGAGGGCAGGAAAGTGGAGTTGAGGCCAAGGTAAGATCAGCCGTGATCGTATTGAATGGTGGAGCAGGTATGAGGGGCTGAATGGCCTTCTCCTGCTCTGAATTCGTATGTTTGAAAGCTTTGTCATTCCTTCACAACCAATCTTCATTCAGAAATCATTAATTCTATTAAAATGTTACTCTGTCGTAGAGTTTTGGTGTTCACCCTGAAGGTACTTCTGTCTCTGGAAACTGGGATCGAATCCAAGTGGACAGATGTGTCCGCTCAGATCCTTTTCATGGTGGTTAATCCTGCTGGGTGAAAATGTTCTAATTAGCCTTAGCTTCCTGGTCCACGAGGATACTGTATGATTGGAGTCCAAGTAGAGGGCCAGAGGTGGTCACACCTTAATTGAAATCACACTTTATGAATTGAAGAGCCAAGCTGCGGGATCTGTTTGATCAGCTCAACCAGAACTGCATATCTCTCTCACTGCCGATTGTATACAGCAATCAATTAAATATCCAAACGAGCAGGGTAATATCTTGTAATTAATTTCCAAACTAAGATTTAGGCAGAGAGGCCATTTTGCTGCAGTTGTTCTTGTTGCTAATGTTTTTCAAAGATGAAGATGGATCATCATTGCATTTTTTGAATGGGAGAGGCTATGACAGAAAGCCTTTGAAGGGTGACAGTGTTGTGGCATTGGGGAATGAGCAGCTTTGCTCACTGTTTGGTAAGGTTATAATTGACCCTAAGAGAGCTCTTAGCAACATGCTTTTCCTTGTGGACAAGCTTGATATCGGACTGTGTTTTATTCTCTCCCCTGGGACAGGTTTGGAGTTGGTGAGAGTATTTAATCAGGTGTGAGATGGGGTAGGGACCTCAGCTAGGAGGGACCAGGCTTTGGGAATAGTAGGATGATGGGAGAGGGCCCATTCCTCAAAGGTTCTGCTGCCATTACTTATTTGGGGGCATAGCATTGAGTACAGGAGTTGAGAGGTCATGTTGCGGCTGTACAGGTCATTGGTTAGGCCACTGTTGGAATATTGCGTGCAATTCTGGTCTCCTTCCTATTGGAAAGATATTGTGAAGTTTGGAAGGGCTCAGAAAAGATTGACAAGAATGTTGCCAGGGTTGGAGAATTTCAGCTAAAAGGAGAGGCTGAACAGGTTGAGGCTGTTTTCCCTGGAGTGTCGGAGGCTGAGGTGTGACTTAATAGAGGTTTACAAAATTATGAGTGGCATGGATAGGGTAATTAGGCAAAGTCTTTTCCTTGGAGTCAGGGAGTCCAGAACTAGAGGGCATAGGTTTAGGGTGAGAGAGAAAAGATATAAAAGAGACCTAAGGGGCAACGTTTTCATGCAGAGAGTGGTACGTGTATGGAATGTGCTGCCAGAGAATGTGGTGGAGGCTGGTACAATTGCAACATTTAAGAGGCATTTGTATGAGTATTTGAATAGGAAGGGTTTGGAGGGATATGGGCCAGGTGCTGGCAGATGGGACTAGATTCTGTTGGGATATCTGGTCGGCATGGACGAGTTGGACCGAAGGGTCTGTTTCCATGCTGTACATGTCTATGACTCTATGACTCTATGTGTCACCCTCCAATCAGTCCCTGGATCTCCAGTGGCTGCTATTCCAACAGCAGCCACCATTGGTCCTGTGGCAGTGCTGAGCAAAGGAGTTGCCAACTTGGCTCAGATCTTCAGTGTCCACAGTTTACGGTTTTATTGTCGTGTTACTCACTGCCACCTCTCTTGTCCAATTGAACAAGTTCTGCTCCTCTCTCCGACAGGATTACCATTCTAATCTTATTCTTGTTCATCATCAATACTTTTGTTGTTATTCCTTGTATTTGACCATACGACCAGAAGATATTAAGGAAGAATTAGGCCATTCGGTCCATTGAGTCTCCTCCACCATTTGATTATGGCTGATATGTTTCTCAACCCCATTCTCCTGCCTTGTCCCTGTAACCCTTGATCCCTGTGCTAATCAAGAACCTGTCTATCTATGTCTTAAAGGAGAAAGTGAGGACTGCAGATGCTGGAGATCAGAGCTGAAAATGTGTTGCTGGAAAAGCGCAGCAGGTCAGCCAGCATCCAAGGAGCAGGAGAATCGACGTTTTGGGCATAAGCCCTTCTTCAGGATTCCTGAAGAAGGGCTCATGCCCGAAATGTCAATTCTCCTCTCCTTGAATGCTGCCTGACCTGGCTGCACTTTACAAGCAACACATTTTCAGTTTTTATCTCTGTCTTAATATATTATTGACTTGGCCTTCTTAGCTCTGTGCAGCATTGAGTTCCACAGATTCATCACACCCCTGACTCCTAATCTCAGTTCTAAAGGGATCACCCCTACAGCCTGAGCTCTTGGGTCCTAGTGTGGCAAAGAATTTGCCAAAACTTGCTTCCACAACCATGTCTTATTGCTGAGTAACTGACTCCAGCTCAGACTCACTCCACGTGGATTCTGACTAAAGATTCATCCTTCATGTTCTGAATCCACCCAGCATCATAGGTATTTCTGTGGTGCATACTGCTCATCTGACAGCCATATTTAGGGCTATATGCTTCCCTAGGCACCCTGATCATGACATCAGGGAATCGGGTTCGTTTCCAGTCTCAGGCGACTGTGTGGAGTTTGCACATTCTCCCCGTGTCTGCGTGGGTTTCCTCCGGGTGCTCCGGTTTCCTCCCACAGTCCAAAGATGTGCAGGTCAGTGTGCCATCTCTCAAGTGGTAACCAGTCAGAGCAGAGAGTCATATCATTGTAGTAATTGTAATCAGGTCGGCCAAGGGGACCTCATAGAAAATGCGTTCTCTGTTAGTGTGGTCCAATCAGGGAACCCTGGCTGACAGATATAAACAGCAGTGACAGGGGTTCTGTTCACTCTGAGAACTAGCTCTGAGGAAGCTGGATCAGTGTCAAGGGCTCTCCACATGTAGATAAAGGGGAACTTGGGTGACAGGGTACCAGCCTCTGTGGAATTATTTCCACCGGGACTCAAAACTTTAACTCTATATCTCTTCCCATGGATGCTACCAGACCTACTGAGTTTCTCCAGTACTTTCTGTCTTTGTTTAACCTTGATGTCTCTCCATGGTCCTGCCTCTCAACCTCCTGACTGGCTTGTCAAGCAGCAAAATTATTTAGTTGTCTTCATTGTGTGTTGGGTTAGGTCTCATCTAAGACCTTTACAATTTCATGGATGTTCCCTAGAAGCAGTTAGTTATGATTCTTGAAGTGAAAGGGATCAAAGGAGAAGCAGGAACAGGGTGTTACGCTAGATGGTAAACCATGATTATATTGGATGGTAATGTGGGTTTGAGTGGCTCTGTGATTTACCCCTGCTCCTTTTTGTGTGTTTCTAATGTCGCACTTTGTGCCTGAGATTTGGCCAATCCTAGAAAATTTATTTTCCATTCGTTCCTGGGAATGTGGTGCCGTTGGCAAGGCCAGCGTTCATTACCCATCTCTAACCGCCTTCGAGAAGGGATAGTGGATGACAGGAAGAGAACATGTCCACATTGAGCTGCAGTTCACAGACCACCCACTAGGGGTTCAGCCTGTTCGAGAGACCTGCTTCCACAGACCTGTGAGTCATTTTCCAGCATTGTATGTGGAGGTAGTCAAAAGCCATGCACATGAGGGTGGAAAATTGGCTCATAACGTTTTAACTGACCTTTCTTAGCTTGTGTAACTTACCACTCTAAATGTTTGCACTGGTTTGGTCTGTCACTAAAATTTTCTTAGCATCCCCTGTTTCCATAAAAAACATATCTACCAGCCATAGATGACAGAAAGCAATGCAATGTCATGGAGGAAGTTAGCAACTTTGGAACAGGGATAAGCTTGGTCTGCCATTTAGTGAGACCATAGGTGATCTGCATCTTAACTATATCCATGAGCTTTAATGGCATTGTCTCACAAAACATCAGTCTTCAAACTTTCAATTCCCTCCCACTCCACCTACCTCATGGCATTGTGTGCACCACCTTCCTAGTTTGGCCAGCAATGCCTGTAGGGTCTTGTGGCACATTAATAGTGTGCTACCTCTGAGCCAAGAAAATGAATTTAAGTCCCACTTGCTCAAGAGATATGTAATAACATTAAAAATATCCAGCCAGTGACACTCGTGGCACTAAATGAAAAACAAACTCAACAGGAAGTCTCTACATTCTCCTTTGACATTCAGTGGCATTTGCATCACTCACTCTCCCACGATCAACATCCTGGGAGTTATCATTGACCAGAAACTCAACTGCACTACCCAAGAGCTGGTCAGAGGCTAGGAATACTGCGGCGAGTAACTCACCTCCTGATTCCCCAAAGCCTCGCTTCTATCTGCAAAGCACAAGTCAGAAATGTGTTGGAATATTCCCCACTTACCTGGATCGGTGCAGCTCCAACAAAACATAAAGACCTGAACACCATCCAGGACAAAGCAGCTGCTTGATTGGCACCACGTCCACAACCATCCACTCCCTCTACCATCAATGCTCAATAGCAGCAGTGTGTGCTATGTGTTAAGATGCACTGTAAAGTTTCACCAAGGCTCCTTAGACAGTACCTTCTAAGCCCACAAGCTCTTCTGTCGAGAAGGACAAGAGCAACAGGACTATGGGTATACTTGCATGTTATTTTCTAAACCACTGACGATCTCAATTTAGAAATGTATCATTGTTCCTTCAGTGTCATTGGGTCATACACCTGGAATTGCCTCCATAGTGACATTGTGGCTCTACCTACAGAACATGGACTGCAGTGGTTCAAGAAGGAGCTCATCGCCACTTCTTTGAGGGCAACTAGGGACGGGAATAAATACTGACCCTTGCAGTGACACCAATGTACAGCAGGACAAAATAAAAACAGATAATTTGGTTTATTATCACTTTGTTGTTTGTGGGAATTTTCTATGTACAAACTGGTTGCCACCTTTTTACATTATAACGGTGAACTAGACAGAGATGAAACCAGTTTCTCTGGCTACAAAAGATTTCAGTCACAATGCTTAGAAATGTCTTCTCCATGTATCAAGCTCAGGTTTCCAGCGCTTTTTCCAGCTCTGATTATTTTACCCTCAGTCCACAGCCAGGCTTAACCAATCAAGTACTGCAAGAAATAGTAATCAGTCACAGGACTAAGATAGTTAATAGACAATAGACAATAGACAATAGGTGCAGGAGTAGGCCATTCAGCCCTTTGAGCCTGCACCGCCATTCAATATAATCATGGCTGATCATTCCTAATCAGTATCCTGTTCCTGCCTTATCTCCATAACCCTTGATTCCACTATCTTTGAGAGCTCTATCCAACTCCTTCTTAAATAAATCCAGAGAGTGGGCCTCCACTGCCCCCTGTGCCAGAGCATTCCACACACCCACCACTCTCTGGGTGAAGAAGTTTCTCCTGAGCTCTGTCCTAAATGGTCTACCCCGTATTTTTAAGCTGTGTCCTCTGGTTCGGCACTCACCCATCAGTGGAAATATGTTTCCTACTGCCAGAGTGTCCAATCTGTGTGTTAAGCACAGATCAATTGAACATCACCGTGACTACATTTCAAAAGTATTTCATTGGCTGTAAAACTGTTGTATGGCTGCGAAAAGTATGATATAATTCGTTTCCTTTATCTTTTCATGGCTTGTGAGTATCCCAGCAAGGTCAGAATTTATTTTTGCCCGTCTTTACTTGTCCCTTGAACTGAGCAGCCATTCAGAGTGTGGTTAAAAATTAAACAATTTGCTGTGGGTCTGCAGTCATACCGGCTAAGAATGGCAGATTGCAGAGCATCGGAAGCTGAAGGGTGAATTTATAGAAGTTTATAAGGGGCATGGATAGGGTGAACATGGTCTTTTTCCAGGTTAGGGGAAGTCCAAAAATAGAGAGCATATGTTAAGGTGAGAGGGGCAGGATTTAAAAGGGACCTAAGGGGCAATCTTTTCAGGCAGAGGGTGGTGCATGTATGGAATGAGCTGCCAGAGGAAATGGTGGAGGCTGGTATAATTACAACATTTAAAAGGTATCTAGATGGGTATATGAATAGGAAGGGTTTGGAGGGATATGTGCCAAATGCTGGCAAATGGGAGGAGATTAATTTAGGATATCCGGTCAGCACAGCCGAATTGGATGGAAGGGTTTGTTTCCATGCTGAACAGCTCTATGACTCCATTTCCTCCTCTAAATGATGTTAGTGAACCCAGATGAATTTTTGCAACAATCGACAGTGGTTACATGGTCACCAGACAAATATGAGATTTTATTTCCAGATGTTTAAACTGAATTCAGATTCCATGTGTGTACCAGGGTGGGATCGAACTCATGTCCTCACAGCATTAGCTCTGGGTCCAGAGGGAAAAGAAAAGTAACACTGATGCATGAGGTATACTGGTTCAACTCATTTTCTTCAAACTGGAGCTCCAGTATGACCAGTATGGCATCAAGGAGTCCTGGTAAAACTGGAATCAATGAGTATCGGGGCAAACACTCTGCTGGTTAGAGTCATACCTGGCACAAAGGAAGATGGTTATGGTTGTGGAAGGTCAGTCATCTTAGCTCCAGGACATCTCTGCAGGAGTCCCTCAGGGTAATGTCCTAGGCCCAACAATCTTCAGCTGCTTCATCAACGACCTGTCATGTGGTCAGAGGTGGGGAGGTTCACTGATGATTGCACAGTGTTTAGCACCATTCACGGCTCCTCAGATACTGAAACTGTCAGTGCTCAAATGCAACAAGATCTGGCTTGGGCTGACAAGTAGAAAGTAACATCTGTGCCACACAAATGCTAGACAATGATGATCACCAATAAGAGACACTCTAACCACTGCCCCTTGACATTCAACGGTATCACCATCACTGAATCCCCCACTGTCAACATCCTTGGGGTTACCATTGACCAGAAAACTAAGTGGACTCACTACATAAACATAGTGGCTATAAGAGCAGGTCAGAGGGTAGGGATATTACAGCGAGTAACTCACCTCCTGACTCCCCAAAGCCAGTCCATTATCTACAAGACACAAGTCAGGAGTATGATGGAATAATCCCCAATTGCCTGGATGGGTTCAGCTCCAACAACACTCAGGAAGCTTGATACCATCCAGGACAAAGCAGCCTGCTTGATTGGCACTACATCTACAAACATTCAATCCCTCCACCACCAGTGGTCAGGAGCAGCAGTGTATACTATCTACAAGAAGCACTGCAGAAATTCACCAAAGATCCTTAGACAGCACCTTCCAAACACATGACCACTTCCATCATGAAGGACAAGGGCAGCAGGTACTTGGGAAAACCACCACCCACAAATTCCCCTCCGAGCCACTCACCTCCCTGAATTGGAAATATACTGCCGTTCCTTCACAGCCATTGGGTCAAAATCCTGGAATTCTCTCCCTGTCGGCCTGTGGGTCAACCCACAGCAAGAGGACTGCAGTGATTCAAGAAGGTAGCTCCCCACCATCTTCTCAAGGGCAAATAGGGATGGGCTATCAATGCTGGCCCAGCCAGCGATGCTCAAGTCCCACAAACAAATAAAAAAAGTATGTTGATTTCCAAGTGTTACAACTTTATTTCTGGATTTTGTGTTCATATTACTGATCCAGTGACATTACCACTCTACACAAATTCCCCATTCCCCAACAATTGCAAGCATTTATTCTGTTCAGGTTAGGAATGGCAAGGCCTGTATCTTACCCTGGATGTTATGACCTTTAGAGTTTCAGATTAAATCAAAGGGAAAGGTGTTTTTTTAAAAAGAAAAATTTATGACAAGAAATGCAGTGAGAACATGCCTTCTAGAGATGCAGCTTGATGCTTGACAACATGAAACAATTTTGTTTGAAATATGGTCTATTTTCTTCACAAGTAATAATACCTGTAGGGGAAATAAATTGAATTGGACAAGAATGGAAGAAGGATAGGAAATGGAGAACAGCTTTTAAGTGACCAATGTTGCCATACCTAGTCGATAAGGACCATTACGCACTTTTTAAAATTTTATCTTCAAAATTTGATGCCTGCAACACAATTTCGGGTCTGCTTGCTGTGTTCAGACCTCACTCTGTTTAAGCCAGTCACTAAGATTGATAAAAGAATGGAAGTGTGTGTAAAGAGCACCACAGGAATTACAAAAGATGAATGACACATCAGGTCCCCTTCCTTCCTGCCTTTAGTGTGATCAATCTTCTAGAGGCTGAGGCTGGAGATACTTGAGGGTTCTTGTGACTTGGTCCAACTGAGTATTGTACGTGAGTTTCCCACAAGATGTTACAGGTTTTTAACACACGGGGTGGTTCTCTTCCAGGCTATTTACTGTCCTACAAACTCATGCTCACCTCTGTTTGTGTTTTTATATGTGTGTTGATTATTTTTCCTCAGCTCAGCAGCTTTTATTACGTTTATGCTCCTGTCCCAACACCCACTCACCTCTGCTCACTTATCGCCTCACGATTCACTCCCAAATATGTCAGTTTTGAAATTCTGTTCCTGGCTTTGACCTGCACCTGCTCCCTCCTCCCTACCTCTGTTACCTCCTTTGACCCCACCACTCTCCAAGCTCTCTGTCAGTTCTGGCTTCTTTCCTGAGCACATCATGTTTGCAATGGTGTTCATTGTTGCCCTGAACTTTCTGCTCGGCTCAGGTAATGTTTTGGGGAACCTGTGCTCAAATCCCACCACGGCAGATGGTGAAGTTCGAATTAAAAAAGTAAAATCCGGAATTAAGACTCTAATGATGACCATGCAACCATTGTTGATTATCAGGGAAAAAGCCATTTGGTTTGCTAACATCCTTTAGAAAAGGAAACTACTGTCCTTACCTGGTCTGGCCTACACGTGACTCCAGACCCACAGTAGCGTGGCTGACTCTTTACTGCCCTCTGAGCAATTATGGATGAGCAATAAATGCTGACCTAAGCAATAATGCCTGCATCCCATGTATGACTTTTAAAAAAAGCCTTTTCCTATCTGTGTCAGTAACAAAGTGACTCAGTTTCAATTTTGTTTTGAAAATGCTACATAGAGAGATTAAAAAGTCGGATCTGGGATATTAATATTAAAGGCACGATAGGAATGAAAATTATTGTAAATGGACGGACAATTTCCTCCGAGAAAGCAAAACACCCATCTATACACTAGCTCCAACCAAAAAATAAGCTTGGTTATGCTTTCCAATGCATCAAGTAGCTGAAGTACAAGAGAAAGGGATGGTATTTTGACTTTTAGACAGAACCATATTGAGTTACTGAGAGCTTTCACCATTGTACCAGGCCTTTTGGCCCATTTGGTCTATGTTAACATTCATACTTCCCTCTTCCCATTCCTCTTTGTCTCATCCAATCATCATATTCCTTTCTTCAGCACATGCTTATCCAGTTTCTCTTTGAAGGCATCTGTACTGTTGACCACAATTCCTCCACATGACAGTGAGGTCTAACCACTCTTTGAGTGAAGAGGTTTGTCCTAGTTTTCCTATTGGATCTATTTTCTCTTGACGGCCATGAGGTTTCGACATCCCCAGAGTGAACGCATTTTCAGATTGCCGACCCTACCTGAACATCATGCAAGGATCTCTATTAGGTCACTTACTCCTAGCTCAGTCCCTCTCAACCCCAGTCAGCAGTCCCCTTATCTCCCCGGCAATGTGACATATTTTGCAGTTCCTTTTTGTCATCAGGAGCTGGCGGATTACTGGTTGTGTTGCTTCTTTTACAAATCCAGAAACTTAGGCTAATGGTCTGTGGAATTGGAAATGGGAGGGTTCAATATTTAATTATTAATGTGAAATATTATGAAGCATGGAATATGTACCTCGTCTCAGTAATGGTGGCCATAAGAGCATAAGAAATAGGAACAAGAGTAGGCCATTTGGCCAGTCAAGCCTGTTCCACCAATCAATGGCTGATCCAATGCTCCTCACATCCACTTTTCTACCCCTTTCCCATAACCCTGGATTGAAAATGTGTTGCTGGAAAAGCGCAGCAGGTCAGGCAGCATCCAGGGAACAGGAGAATCGACGTTTCGGGCATAAGCCCTTCTTCAGGAATTAGGGAATTCCTGAAGAAGGGCTTATGCCCGAAACGTCGATTCTCCTGTTCCCTGGATGCTGCCCGACCTGCTGCGCTTTTCCAGCAACACATTTTCCGCTCTGATCTCCAGCATCTGCAGCCCTCACTTTCTCCTCATAACCCTGGATTCCCTAATTAATCAAGACTGTCTCAGCCTTAAATGTACACAAGGACTCTACTTCCACAGCTCTCTGTGGCAAAGAGTTCCAAAGACTTACAGCTCTCTGAGAAATTAAATTCCTGCTCATTTCAGTCTTAAATTAGTGCTCCTTTATTCTTAGACTATGCCCTCTGGTCCTGTACTCACCCATGAGGGGAAACATCCTCTCAGCATTGACCCTGTCAAGTCCCTTAAGCATCTGAGATGCTTCAATGAGATAATCTCTGCAGGAAGTAGATTCCCATCTGTTTGCTCATAAGACAATCTCTCCATACTGGGGATCATCCCAATGAACCTTCCCTGAACTGCCTCCAATGGAGTATAATCTTCCCATAAGTAGAGGGACCAATTTGCTCAAATAGCCCAAATCGATTCACCCGAATCAAAGCAAAGTACTGCAGACACTGGAAATCGAAAACAAAACCTGAATAGTTTGGAGAAGCTCAGCAGATCTGGCAGCATCATTGGAGAGAAACAGAGTTAATGTTTCAAAGTCTGGTATGACTCTACTTCAGAACTGACAGGGTTCTGGGAAAGAGGTTGTTCTCTCTTCTGTCTGAAATGTTACTCCAGATCTACAGCAATCTGATTGACTCTGAGCTGCCCCCTGGAACAGCTGAGCAAGTCAATCAATTCGAGGGTGATGAGGAATAAGCACCAACTATAGGCCTTGCCTGGGGACCCCAGCCATCGAGGAAATATAATAAAGGCTGAACACTTTCCAAATCATCTAAGAAATATATTCAGCTAAATCGGAAACTCACCAAATTTACCACCCAATTTAAAATAACTGAAATGTGGAAATTAGGAGCAGCAGTAGACCATTTGGCCCTTCTACTCTGCCTTTTAAAATGATCATGGCTGATATCCAACTCAGTGCCCTGTTCCCACTTTCTCCGCATAACCTTTGATCCTCTTGGCCCTAAAAAACTATATCTAACTCTTTTTTTTTAAAAGCATTCCATGTTTTAGCCTCAACCACTTTCTATGCAGAGATTTCCAGACTCCCACCACTCTCTGGGTGAAGACCTGAGACACTGATCCAGAAATAACACCTATAGGGTCTATAAAGGTCTCCCATCACCTTCTTGGTAGCTGTTACTTAGCAATTCCAAAGAAGGACTACGTTCAACTTTAAGCTGTTTTTCTCTGTCCATAGGTACTGCTGAGCTTTCTGAGACATTCCATTTCATGTTTGGGCTTTCCAACATCGACGGAGCTTTACTCTCATTGCAACAGCTTTGCAGTTGATTCAGACTGAAGTGTGCTTTCTCTTTGATGAGCTGCAATGTGAGTCATTCTCATGGCAGTACTTCGAGATACTGGAACAGATTAGTCAGGCTCCAAGCAGAACTAATGGCTCCGGACATTGATTTAACCGTGTTTACAGCAATGTGCCTCTTGGGACAAATCCTAGACTTGGTTTCTAGTGTGGAAACGGAAAGAGAGAAAACTGTTTAAGTGAGTTCCCGTAACAGGCCAAAACTTGCTGTGAAAAAGTTGTCAAGGCTGATTGCGTTCATATTATTTATTGGCAAATGGTAAGTAATTTCAAGTGAAGAGCAAATATTGGTTGAATTTGTGTATCCTTTTGTTGTTGTCAAGTGGCAACACTTTGTATTTAACTTTGTGAAAAAGGCTTTTCTTTTCCCTTGGGTTAACATTTTTTTTCGTCACTTACTGTGTTTGCCAATTGAAATAATTGCACAGAGGCTGGTATCCCATCCCAAGTCACCCTCTCTTCACATGTGTACAGTGGATGGGCTCTGATCAGCTAGCTCAGAGCCAGGCCCTAGATTGAAGAGACTCTCTGAATCTCTCGCCAACACCAAAATACCTCCAGAGAGGTCAGTATCCCGTCATCAAGTCACCCTGTATTTACACGTGCATAGTACATGTCACTGACCCAGCTCCCTCAGAGCCAGCTCCGAGAGTGAGCAAAACCCCGACCCTCCTGTTTATTTTTTTCCCCCACATTACCCTCTAACTGCGGTGGTGCTTATATTTTCCCCAGCAACCATGTTGTGTGTGTGTAGGTGTGAGAAACAGTGAAGACACAAGGTGTACAAATCTTTATTTATTTTACTCCTGTGCTTTTCTTGTTTTTTCTTTAATTTCTCTTTTTTTAAAACCCACATTGTGTGTGTGTGTAGGTGTCAGACACAGTGAAGAACAACAAGTGTGCAAATCTTTGTAATCTCCTGTCAGCCAGAGCTCCCTGATTGGGGCAGGTTAACAGCCGCAATCAAGGATTTCACAGTCAATGAGATCCACCTGCCCCTCTTTCATATCGTTATACCAGTCAAAGTTGTCACAGAACGTTAAGCTCTAATACTGCGAGTGTAAGGTCCCCTTTCAATAATCCAGCAAACTCTCTGGCCTTGAGAATGAACAGTTACAAATTCAGTCTTTGGACATTTTCTGGAGAGATCCTAATATGACAAATGTCAATATTTTAGTGAAAAGATAAAATGCAGTACTTATTCTGACATGATCCATGGGGAGAGCAACAGACTTAATGTTCCAGGTTGATGACTTATCAGATTTTCACTCTTGCTTTCGCCTGACATTTTTCACATTTTCTTACTTCTCCTTTGTCTTTTCCTCTTTCTATTTGCCTTAATTCAATCTTTCTTTCCTGCTCTTTATTTTTCTTGCCAAAGCTGATTTTATATTGATTATAACTCATTTAACACAGCTTCCTTTCTCCTTTCACAGTTTATTCTCAATCTTTCATTCTCACTGGTTATGTTTATCTGTGCAGCAAGTCTTGAATCCCTGGACAGGCTCCACACAATCCTTTAAATTATGCCGTGCACATGCTTGTGTTAAAAAGTAAACATTAGCGGAGTTCCATTACATTATTAGCCTTTGCACTGGACAGAAACAAATAGAGGGAACATCATGTTCTGACTTGGAACTGTTGTGTTAACTGTATTATCCTCTATCTAAGGTAATCAGAGGGTTAGATAGAGTGGATAGTGAAAGCCTTTTTCCTCGGTTGGCAATGGCTAGCATGAGGGAACATAGCTTTAAATTGAGGGGTGATAGACATAGGACAGATGCCAGAGGTTGTTTCCTTACTCAGAGAGTAGTAGGGGCGTGAACGCACTAGCTGTAACAGTAATAGACTCGCCAACATTAAGATCATTTAAATGGTAATTGGATAAGCATATGGAAGAGAATGGAATAGTGTAAGTTAGATAGGCGTCAGATTGATTCCACAGGTTGGTGTAACATCGAGGGTGAAAGGGCCGTGTACTGCGCTGTGTTGTTCTATGTTCTATGTTCGATATCTCTAGACTTCAGCTTCCTGTAGTGATTGGAACAAGGTGGATCTCATTGACTGTGAGATCATTGAATGGTGTTGTTATGCTGGGCCAATCGGGAAGCCCTTGTTGTCCAATATAAACAGTGCACTGCCTGCCCCTCTTCCGCGGTTACGTCAGAGCCCGGGTGTCCTTGGAGAAGGAGCACGCGGTGTCCACCAACACCCTGGAGTTGTTCAGGGAGAGGTGGGCGCCGCAGGGAGTGGAGTGCATCATTTCTCCCTCCAACTCTATTTTGATTTAGTCCCTACCCACCCCTTCACTGTTTTGATCACACAGCACTGCCCTTTGATGTGAAGGGCAGTGTTTGTCACTGGCCACCCGGGTGTTTTCCTATCTTCCTGGTGGTGGAAATTGAATAAAAGATTGGTGCACTTTGTGTCTTTCACTGTGTCTCACACCTGCACACACACACCATGGGTGCTGGGGATAAAATAAGCACTACCGCACTTAGGTGGTAGTGTGGGGGGAAAAAAAAAACCAGGAAAAAAAAAAATAAAAATAAACAGGAGATTACCGCAGTTAGGCAGTAGAAAAGAAAAAAAAAAAAAGAGAAAAAAAAAGAAAAAGAAAAAAAAAAAGAAAAAAGAAAAAAAAAATATAAACAGTGCACTGCCTGCCCCTCTTCCGCGGTTACGTCAGAGCCCGGGTGTCCTTGGAGAAGGAGCACGCGGTGTCCACCAACACCCTGGAGTTGTTAAAAAAAAACAAAAAAAAAAACAAGAGTGTACCTAGGGGCAGACCGAGAGCCAAAAAAAATAAATATATATATATATAAACAGGAGGTTGACGATCAATAATATAAATATCTATTTTGATTTAGTCCCTACCCTCACCTTCACTGTTTTGAT
>NC_057713.1:9618743-9646578 GCF_004010195.1 Chiloscyllium plagiosum
AAAAATAAACAGGGAAAAAAAGAAAAAAGAAAAAAAGAAAAAAAGAAAAAAAGAAAAAATATAAACAGGAAAAAAAAAAGATAAACAGTGTACTGCCTGCCCCTCTTCCGCGGTTACGTTAGAGCCCGGGTGTCCTTGGAGAAGGAGCACGCGGTGTCCACCAACACCCTGGAGTTGTTCAGGGAGAGGTGGGTGCCGCAGGGAGTGGAGTGCATCATTTCTCCCTCCAATTCTATTTTGATTTAGTCCCTACCCTCCCCTTCACTGTTTTGATCACACAGCACTGCCCTTTGATGTGAAGGGCAGTGTTTGTCACTGGCCACTCGGGTGTTTTCCTATCTTCCTGGTGGTGGAAATTGAATAAAGATTTGTGCACTTTGTGTCTTTCACTGTGTCTCCCACCTGCACACACACACCATGGGTGCTGGGGATAAAATAAGCACTACCGCACTTAGGTGGTAGTGTGGGGGTGAAACAAAAAAAAATTAAAAAAATAAACCAGGGATTTTTTCTAGAAAAAAGAAAAAAGAAAGAAAAAAAAAAAGATAAAAAAGAAAAAGAAAAAATATAAACAGTGCACTGCCTGCCCCTCTTCCGCAGTTACGTTAGAGCCCGGGTGTCCTTGGAGAAGGAGCACGTGGTGTTGACCAACACCCTGGAGTTGTTCAGGGAGAGGTGGGCGCCGCAGGGCTTGGAGTGCATCATTTCTCCCTCCAACTCTATTTTGATTTAGTCCCTACCCTCCCCTTCACTGTTTTGATCACACGGCACTGCCCTTTGATGTGAAGGGCAGTGTTTGTCACTGGCCACCTGGGTGTTTTCCTATCTTCCTGGTGGTGGAATTTGAATAAAGATTTGTGCACTTTGTGTCTCTCACTGTGTCTCACACCTGCACACACACACCATAGGTGCTGGGGATAAAATAAGCACTACCGCACTTAGGTGGTAGTGTGAAAAAAAAAGAAAAAAAAAAGAAAAAGAAAAAGAAAAAAGAACAGGAGTGGCGCACGGAGTGGAGTGCATCATTTCTCCCTCCAACTCTATTTTGATTTAGTCCCCCTTCACTGTTTTGATCACAAAGCACTGCCCTTTGATGTGAAGGGCAGTGTTTGTCACTGGCCAAAAAAAAATATAAACAGTGCACTGCCTGCCCCTCTTCCGCGGTTACGTTAGAGCCCGGGTGTCCTTGGAGAAGGAGCACGCGGTGTCCACCAACACCCTGGAGTTGTTCAGGGAGAGGTGGGCGCCGCAGGGAGTGGAGTGCATCATTTCTCCCTCCAACTCTATTGGATTTAGTCCCTGCCCTCCCCTTCACTGTTTGATCACACAGCACTGTCCTTTGACGTGAAGGGCAGCGCTTGTCACTGGCCACCCGGGTGTTTTCCTATCTTCCTGGTGATGGAAATTGAATAAAGATTCGTGCACTTTGTGTCTCTCACTGTGTCTCCCACCTGCACACACACACCATAGGTGCTAGGGATAAAATAAGCACTACCGCACTTAGGTGGTAGTGTGGGGGTTAATAAAAGAACAAAAAATAAATAAATAAACAGGAGTGCCTCTTAAAAAGAAAACAAAGAAAAAAAAAACAGTGCACGCCTGGCCAAACTGGCCATTAACAGGTTCAGGCAGTGGGCCGTAGAGGGTGTCGTTAGGGCCGACTGCCTGCCCCTCTTCCGCGGTTACGTTAGAGCCCGGGTGTCCTTGGAGAAGGAGCATGCGGTGTCCACCAACACCCTGGAGTTGTTCAGGGAGAGGTGGGCACCGCAGGGAGTGGAGTGCATTATTTCTCCCTCCAACTCTATTTTGATTTAATCCTTACCCTCCCCTTCACTGTTTTGATCACACAGCACTGTCCCTTGATGTGAAGGGCAGTGTTTGTCACTGGCCACCCGGGTGTTTTCCTGTCTTCCTGGTGGTGGAAATTGAATAAAGATTCGTGCACTTTGTGTCTTTCACTGTGTCTCACACCTGTGCACACACACACACACACACCATGGGTGCTGGGGAAAATTAAGTACTACCGCAGTTAGGCGGTAGTGTGGGGGTTTAAAAAAAATAATAAACGGAATCAATGGGCACTGCTTGTCACTGGCCACTTGGGTGTTTTCCTATCTTAAAAAGAAAAAAAAATTAACAAAAGATTTTTGCCCTTTGATGTGAAGGGCACTGTTTGTCACTGGACACCCGGGTGTTTTTCTATCTTGAGAGTTGGATCAGTGTGAGTGAGTGTGCACGCGTGCAAGGACTCTCCTCCTTGAAGGGGACTGTCCCTGGACTAGATGGCCTACATAAAAGAGCGAAAAAAAAACAGTGCACTATTTAGTCCCTGCCCTCCCCTTCACTGTTTGATCACACAGCATTGCTCTTTGATGAGAAGGGCACTGCTTGTCACTGGCCACTCGGGTGTTTCCTTTCTTCCTGGTGGTGGAAATCGAATAAAGATTTGTGTGCTTTGTGTCTCTCACTGTGTCTCACACCTACACACACACGCCATCGGTGCTGGGGAAAAAAAATAAGCACTACTGCAGTTAGGCGGTCATGTGGAAAACAATAAAAAAAACAAAGATTCTTGATCACACAGCATATAACCGGGGGAAGCATTGCCCTTTGATGTGAAGGGCACTGCTTGTCACTGGCCACCCGGGTGTTTTCCCTTTTGAGAAGTTGGATCAGTAGAGAAAAAAAATAAAAAAATAAACAGTGCACTATTTAGTCCGTACCCTCCCCTTCACTGTTTGATCACACAGCACTGCCCTTTGATGTGGAGGGCACTGCTTGTCACTGGCCACTCGGGTGTTTCCTATCTTCCTGGTGGTGGAAATTGAATAAAGATTTGTGCACTTTCTGTCTCTCACTGTGTCTCACACCTACACACACACATCATGGGTGCTAGAGAAAAAATAAGCACTACCGCAGTTAGGTGGTAGTGTGGGGGTTAAATAAAAAACAAAGATAACATAAGTGTCAGAAATTCTGTTCTCTCTGAGGAAAAAAAATAAACAGTGCACCAACTCTATTTTGATTTAATCCCTGCCCTCCCCTTCACTGTTTGATCACACAGCATTGCCCTTTGATGTGAAGGGCACTGCTTGTCACTGGCCACTCGGGTGTTTCCTTCCTTCCTGGTGGTGGGAATTGAATAACTGTTTGTACACCTGTTGTGTTTCACTGTGTCTCACATCTGCACACACACACAAAACATGAAAAAAAATCAGGAGATTTAGAGAAAAAAGTATATAACCAGGAGATTTAGAGTCTCCTCTGTTTAGGGTACTGACTCTGTAAAATAAAAAGAGAAAAAACATAAAAAGACATTCAACATGGGTGTTGGAGAAAATATAAGCACTACTGCAGTTAAGCAGGATTGGGGGGAAAATACTATGTTTAAAAAAAAAGGAAAAAACATATAAAGAATGGATTTTGAATCCTCTCAGTTCAGCAGCCTGACTCTGAGCTAACTGGCCACTGTCAGTATACTGTGCACAAAAAGAAGAAAAAAAAATAAACAGGGCATTCAACATGGGTGCTGGGGAAAATATAAGCATTGCTGCAGTTAGGTGGTAGGGGTAGGGGAGGGGGGCGGGTGGGGGCTGAGGATTTAGAATCTCCTCAGTTTAAGGGACTGACTCTGAGCTGGCTGGGCCACAGTCAGTGTGTTCCTGCTGCTGTTGGTTCCTATGTTTTGGAGGAGGAGGATTTTCTTTTTCTATCCCCTTGTTTAGGGAAGACATTTGTTCTTTTGCTTTTCTTATTTTTTGGAAAAAAGAAAAAATATAAACAGGGGATTTAGAATGTCCTCAGTAAGAGCTGATAATCCTCAACTTTCTTGCCTTATCCTCATAAACTGACGCTGAGCTGGCTGGCCACAGGCTGGGTACTGTGCACAATAAAGTTAAAAATCACACAACACCAGGTTATAGTCCAACAGGTTTAATTGGAAGCACACTAGCTTTCGGAGCAACGCTCCTTCATCAGGTGATTGTGGAGGGCTCAATCGTAACACAGAATTTATAGCAAAAATTTGCAGTGTGATGTAACTGAAATTATACATTGAAGAATTTTTGCTATAAATTCTGTGTTACGATCAAGCCCTCCACAATCACCTGATGAAGGAGCGTCGCTCCGAAAGCTAGTGTGCTTCCAATTAAACCTGTTGGACTATAACCTGGTGTTGTGTGATTTCTAACTTTGTACACCCCAGTCCAACACCGGCATCTCCGAACCCTGTGCATAATAAAGGGGAACTTGGTGACAGGATATCGGCGTCTGTGCAGTTATTTCACTTCCTCACTAACAGCGTTGTAGGTAGCCATTTGCCAGAAAGACAGCAGTTCAAAAAGGCTGTTCACCATCTTCTGAAGGGCAATGAAGGATAAAGTAATGGGGATATTAAAGGGCTGATGTAGGAGCTAAGCTGAAGCACTGCCTATTCAGATATAAGACAGGCTCTAGGTGCACTATCAGGAGCACAGGCAGACAGTTGAGTCATGGCCCAGTCTGTTGATGGCGATACATGTGGCTACTCTACTTCTTATTAGTGATGGTTAATATGCTGAAGTTCTAATGTAACTTGTGGATCATTACTGAGAGATAATGAGCTGCATTCTATTATCGAGGACAAAAGAACCTTTTGCTGAGACGTATTATTGGTTCACCCTTCACCACAGACATGGAAACATCAAAAATAGGAACAGGAATAGGCCATTCTGCCCGTCAAGCTTGTTTTACCATTCAACATGATCATGATTGATTATCCAAGTGAATGCCCTGTGATTGGTTACTCCTCATACTCTTTCATTTCTTTCAACCAAAGAACTATTTTGAGCTCCTTTTTGATCTGTACAGCCATTTATAAGAGTATAGGAAGGAGACCGCATTCATCCTCAAACACAGGTTGGGATCCTGGCGTCATTAGGTTGCTTCTGGGTGTGGAGGTATTTTCTGATTGGAAGAGGTTGAGTGTGTTGGACGTATATGCATTGTACTTTAGAAGAATGAAATGCCAACCTTTTTTGAAGCATTTCTTAGGTGGCTTGACAGGGTGGATGTGGTAAGATTGTTTCTGCTTGTGGAGGTGTGTAAGACCAGAATACAGGGTTGCACATGTAAGACTGAGAGGAGGAATTTCAGAGAGTTATGAATCTGTAGAATTCTTTGCCGCCAATAGTTGGGTCTTCAAGTATGTTTAAGGCTGAGATTGATACATTACTAATCTTTAAAGAATTAAGAGTTATGGGGTAAGTCAGGAAAGTGGAGTTGAGGATGATCAGATCTCACTGAATGGTGGGTGTGGACTTGATGGGCTGAATGGCTTACTTCTGCCACTATGTCTATGTCTTAAGATCTCACATCCAATTGTAACATATTGACAATGATGAATTTCCCATCACTGTTATAACAGAGTGGGTCTTACCAGTGATGGATTGGTTAGCTCAGTTGGCCGTATGTTTGGTTCTCTGACCAAGAGTGACACCAGCAGTGAGGGTTCAATTCTCATGCTGTCTGATGTCACTATCAAGTACTGCCTTTTGAACCTCTCCCTTTGCTTGACATGTGGCAATCCTCAGGTTAAACCACCCCCAGCCAACTCTCCTGCAATGAGAGAGGCCCCCTATGGACCTCTGGATCAAGGCTGACTTCACTAGCCAGTGATGCTCACATCTATGAGGCCCTGATGTAAGATGTGTTGAAACAAATGCCTCACTGTTGCTTTTTTAATTGCTGATATAATGAAGTTTGCTTGTACCAACCCTTCCTGCCTTTTTTTGCCGCAAATGGATGACAGCTGTGGATGGAAATGGGTACCTTTTCGACAAAGGCTGCTCTGTCATTGCCATAAACTCTCTAGCGTGTGGTGAGCGATGGGCAGTAGACATGGCAGGAACACATCCAAGCAGGTTATGGACCTCAGAGAGGATATTTGACTACACTTTTCTTTATTCATAATGTTGCTTAGTTCCCCAGCGGCCTGGGAACGGGGCACATCCAAATTCCAGCTTCCAAGGAATGCTCTCTCCAGCTTGCTGGCTAACCTCAGTGTTTGGGTTTCAGCTCCAACTTCAGATAATCCCGAGCCTTTGGGTCTGCATCTGAAATCCAAACGGTCTCCTCCCAAGGCTTGAGTTACAATGGGATCCATTTTACTGTAGGGGTTAACATCTGTGCAGCTGTCTGGACTACTCAGTTCAAGAGTAATATTTCTTTTGGGTGTTCCATTGCTTTCGTAATTCACATATACCAAAAGGTACGAGCAGATGTACATTCAGCAGCACACTGTAAACCTTATTTAGTTTCTATAGTATTTTGATGTTTAAAGAATTGGAGCCAAATCTTGGAAAACTAATGTGCTAATGGCATTTACCATTGTTAATTCACAAGGCAACCATTCAGAGGATTAAGAAATTAAGAACATTGAGAGTTCAGGCACTCCAGAATTTGCTATTGGGTTTGTTCTACCTTATTTGTTTCAAACCACTAACTTTGCTTCCTTTGTACTTTATGAGATTGATATAAATATTAACTGACCATTAAGCTCCACACAGAAATTAGATTGTGACTTAACACCATAATTCTCACAATAATAGAATTCCAGTTGACCTCTGTGGCCCAGAAGAGAAGCAATTTAAAACTGTTTTCTCCAATCCTTGCATGTCCTTTATTCTTTGAAAACAAAGTATTTTTACATTTCCATCTGTCTCACGTTTTCTTCTCTCTCTCTCTCTCTCATACACTCCATTCTTTCTGTACTTAACATGTTTTCATTCACTCTCTAGCTAGGTTAGCATTACTGCCCATCTCCAATTGCCCAGGGGGTGGTTAAGAGTCACCCACTGTGCTGTGGGTCTGTAGGCCAGACCATGTAGGCCAGACCATGTAGGCCAGATCATGTCAGGATGGTAGCTTCCTCCTCTGAAGAGCATTAGTAAATTGGATTCTTTTTCTCTAACCAAAACAATAATTTCACAGTCATCATTAGAGTCTAAATTCCAGATTTTTATTGAATTCAAATCCACAACCTGCTGTGGTGCGATTTGAATGGGGAAAGAAGTCTTTGTTGTTAGTTATTTGGGGGCGGCATGGTGGCTCAGTGGTTAGCACTGCTGCCTCACAGTGTCAGGGACTCAGGTTGGATTCCAGCCTCGGGCAACTGTCTGTGTGGAGTTTGCACATTCTCCCTGTGTCTGCGTGGGTTTCCTCCGGGTGCTTCGGTTTCCTCCCACAGTCACAGAGATGTGCAGGTCAGGTGAGTTGGTCGTGTTAAATTGTCCATAGTGTTAGGTGCATTATTCAGGAGTAAGTGTAAGGAAATGGGTCTGGGTGGGTTACTCTTCCGGGACGGGGGGGGGGGGGGGGTTCAGTGTGGACTTGTTGGGCTGAAGGGCTTGTTTCCATAATGTAGGTAATCTAAAGAGATCCGAGAACATGACATGATGGGAGGGAGGGAACTGAAGGCTACTGTCTGACCCGCATCTCTGAAGCCTCTGTCTCCTCCCACACGCTGGTGACCCACTGGCCTCCTTCCTGCACTGATTTGCCTGAAACTAACCATCCAATGATGATAATTGGCTGAAGTCACAGAGCTGCCAATGGGAAAACACCCACTCCTTGCTGGCATTGGGTACTGTTGGTCCTAATTCAGTGTGGTGACCAGATAAATACCTGACAGATGCATTCCTGATGAAGGGCTTATGCCTGAAACATTGACTCTCCTGCTCCTTGGATGCTGCCTGACCTGTTGTGCTTTTCCAGCACCACATAATGCCCATCATGTGCAGGACAAATGTGGTATCCAAGATTCCATGCAGAGACTGCACAAAACACTATATAGGAGAAACAGGCAGACAACCAGCAATTTGCATTCATGTCCATCACTTAGCCACTAAACACAACAACCAGCTAACCTCAGTATCTAGGAGAAAGTGAGGACTGCAGATGCTGGAGACCAGAGTTGAAAAATGTGGTGCTGGAAAAACACAGCAGGTCAGGCAGCACCCGAGGAACAGGAGAATCGACGTTTCGAACCTATGCAGACAGATGACAAGGACCATAAATTTGACTGGAACAACCCAACAATGATAGGACAAGCCAAAACAGAGGACAGCCAGAGAATTTTGACTCTGGTCTCCAGCATCTGCAGTCCCCACTTTCGCTTAATTTAATTGAGCCTTCTTCACAACAGTGACAAAGTTTTCCTTGGAAAAATTCCAAAGAAAGGTCAAGATTGGAGCAGATTTTCCGAAGGTCACACAGGCATTATGTTAGTGTAGATGAGAGTTCCACATTAGGATCTGATGGATTCCCAATATTCCTCTATGTTTGGAGCCCTCCAAAACTCTCCATAAAAACTGGAGAGTTTGATGGTTTCAATGAAATTGAGAAAAATGGTTATACAGAGAAATATTAGGCAATTAAATACATCACCTACCCGCTGAGGGATTAATTATCTCACCCTAATTGTACCCGCACACCTCTCCCTTATACATCCCAAAGACCATACAGTTTCTCCATGAATTTGCCTGACCCCCATTCACCATTCACCATCAAACTTACGCCCAAAATGCCCACACCTTCTCCCCAAGTCCCTGCCATCACCTGATCTGACCTCCCCCCCGAACCCCCACCACTCTGAAACGGTCAGCAGACTAAGCCCTCCTCCCTCTCCACCCACAGCATCATATCCAACAGGATCTGACACTCTTGACATTTATTCCCATCTCTGCCCCCTCCAAACCAATCCAAGGTGACTACACCTTTAAATTTTGGAACATAGAGTCACAGAATCATACAGCATGGAAAAAGACCCTTCGGTCCAACCAGTCCATGCTGAACATAATCCCAAACTAAACTTAGTCCCACCTGCCTGCATTTGGTCCATATCTTTCCAAACATTTCTTAATAATGTACTTATCCAAATGTCTTTTGTTGTAACTGTACCCACATCCACAGGATGGACGTTCTATCTACCCATGAACCACGCTCTGTGTGAAAACGTTGCCTCTCATATCTTTTTAAAATCTTTCTCATCTCCCCTTAAAAATATGCGCCCTAGACCTTACATCTCTCATCCGAGGGAAAAGACACCTGCCATTCACCTTATCTTCAATGTCTGTGCGAATCCTTTTTACACAAAGTTCAAAAGGGCTACAACACACTGCAGCACCAGCAACCTATGAAGAGCAGAAGAAGAATATTTCTACAAAGTCTTTGCCAAGAACAGATATCCCGTAACTTCAATCAGCAGATGCCTGGCAGGCAAACAACATGACAAGGACATGCCACGACCTATCGCACTAGCCATGCTACCCTAACATAAAAAAACACCTCGGAACGGACAACCAGACTCCTCCGACCGCTGGGATCCATGACAACCCATAAACCGACAGCCATGCTCAGACAACAACTCACCAGGACAAAAGGCCCAATACCCAGCATGTGCCAGACAAACGTGGTATCCAAGATTCCATGCAGAGACTGCACAAAACACTATACAGGACAAATAGGCAGACAACTAGCAATCCATATTCATGAACATCAACTAGCCACTAAACACAATGACCAGCTGTCGTCAGTATCTATGCAGACAGACAACAGGAACCATAAATTTGACTGGAACAACCCAACAATGATAGGACAAGCCAAACAGAGGACAGCCAGAGAACTTCCAGAAACTTGGTACTCATCCACAGACTACATCAACAAGCACATTGACCTGGGCCCAATTGACCGATCACTGCACCAACAACCCGAACTGGTAACTGGAAGCAGCGGGAACAAAACCAAATACCAATCGACACAGTACATCGGCAATTTACAGCAGGATCCACAGCACTGAGGATATCACGTGGAAAGGGGATGGAACATCTGCCAACCAACTTCCCAGCTCGGCAAACATACCCACAACAACCGCGTTCACCTTATTGATACCCCTTATTATTTTACAAACCTCTATAAGGTCGCCTCTCAAACGCCTACACTCAAGTGAAAAAAACTCCTGTGCAAAAGTGAGGACTGCAGATGCTAGAAATCAGAGTTTAGATCAGAATGGTGCTGGAAAAGCACAGCAGGTCAGGCAGCATCTGAGGAGCAGGAAAATCGACGTTTCGGGCAAAAGCCCTTCATCAGGAATAGAGGCAGAGTGCCTGCAGGGTGGAGGGATAAATCACTCCACTGAGGGACTGGAACTGTGTTTACTCCACTGTGGGACTGGGTCTGCGCTCACTCCACTGTGGGACTGGGCTGTGCTCACTCTACTGTTGGACTGGGTCTGTGCTCACTCTGCTGTGGGGCTAGGCCCGTGCTCACTTCACTGTGGGAATGGTCCTGTGTTCACTCTACTGTGAGACTGGGTCTGTGTTCACTCTAGTGTGGGACTGGGTCTGTGCTCACTCCACTGTGGGACTGGGTCTGCGCTCACTCCACTGTGGGACTGGGTCTGCGCTCACTCCACTGTGACTGTGTCGGTGCTCACTCTACTGTGGGACTGGGTCTGTGCTCACTCCCCTGTGGGATTGGGCCTGTGCTGACTCCACTGTGGGAATGGGTCTTTGCTCACTCCACTGTGGGACTGGGCGTGTGATAACTCCACTGTGGGACTGGGCCTGTGTTCACTCTACTGTGGGACTGGACCTGTGTTCACTCCACTGTGGGACTGAGCCTGTGATCACTCCACTGTGGGAGTGGGCCTGTGCTATTTCCACTGTAGGACTGGGTCTGTGCTCACTCTATTTAGTGACTGGGTCTTTGCTCACTCCACTGTCGGTCTGGGTCAGTACTCATTGCGCAGTGGGACTCTGTCTGTGCTCACTCTCCTGTGGGACAGGGCCCGTGATCACTCCACTGTGGGACTGGGTCTGTGCTCACTCCACTGTCGGACTGGGTCTGTGCTCAATCCCCTGTGGGACTGGGTCTGTGCTCATTCCACTGTGCGACTGGGCTTTGCTCACTCTACTGTGGGACTGGGTCTGTGCTCCCTCTAGTGTGTGGCTAGGCCCCTGCTCACTTCACTGTGAGAATGGGCCTGTGTTCCCTCTACTGTAGGACTGGATCTGTGCTCACTCCACTGTGAGTCTCGGCCTGTGCTCACTCAACTGTGGGTCTCAGCCCGTCTTCACTGCGCAGTGGGTCTCGGCCCATGCTCGCTCCTTTTCACTGTGGGAATCGGTGAAAGCTGCAGTCAGTACCATCTACAGATTGGACCATAACAATTCACTTTCTAAACCTTCAACCTCTTCTACCTCGAACGACAAGGACAGCAGAGACATGAATACACAACTACCTTAATGTCCCCGTCTGTTCCTTCAGTGTCGCTGGGTTAAATCCCTGGGCCTCCCTCCCTAATATCATTATGAGTCAACTTATAGCAGCACATGGACTGCAGTGATTCAAGAAGGCAGCTCACCACCATCTTCCCAAGGGCATCTGGATACAGGCAATGAACGCTGGTCTAGTCAGCAATGCTCACATCCAGTGAATGAACTTTTAAAAACAAAATACCTCAGGTTTCTTGTAAGTGATATTAATCGAAATTATCATTGTACATTACTGTCAAAAAACATTTTATCAACTCTGAACAAACTTGAAAATGAGGAAAAACCTTTTTATAGTCAGCCAAGTCTTTAGCGGTTACCTGAAACCACTTCAGTGTAAATCTTTTCGACATGCAAATTCTTTTGAAGCTTCTAAAATAGCAACAGAAATAGGTCATTTACCCTCTTGGGTCTGTTGTGTCATTCCATTAGATCATGCCTCTTCCAAACTTCAATTCCATTTCTGAGACTTTGTTCCATATCCCTGCACAACAGAAGTATATCACTCACAGTCATGAAAGTTTCAACGGATTTAGCAGCAAGACTTTTAGGGAGAAGAGTTTCGGAATAGAATTATCCTTTAAACTCTCCTAGCTTTCACAAAAACAGTGCAAGTACTTTCTATGAATAATGGACAATACAAAGTACAATTAATTGCAATGTAATAGTTACATTGGAACAGTTTGAGAACCAACTGGGCACACAGTTTCAATCCCAGGAGCAACATTTTTTGCATAAGGCCACTTGCCTTACCCCTCTATGCCTGGAACTCACCCCAACTTGCCATTAGGCCCTAGGTTATTTCTGGCTTGGCCAGGAACCATGGCGATAGATCCCCAGTTACCAAGGTGACAAGGACAGGGAAGATCTCCTTGCTATCTCCCAGTGCTTCCCTGAGCGCCTTAGTCAATAATTTGGCCCCCGGACACACCAGGGAGCAGCACAGGGCCCCTGGGCCATCATCAGAGCCTCTGGAGGATTCCTGAGAGGACCGTGTCCACTGGCTGATCCTAAGGGTGGCATCCTTATGGAGAAGGAGTCAGCTGGTGCCTATGAACAAGGGAGCGTAATTGTATCCAGCTCTGCTCAGCATCAGTGGTGACATTGAGGGGTTTGGTTGAAACCTTGGAGTTGATGGATATTTGGTGACATAAAAACATAGAAACACAGAAAATAGGAGCAGGGGATTAGTCCATTCAGCCCTTCAAGCCTGCTTCCCCCATTGAAAAGGCACATGGCTGATTGTCTTACTACCCTGTTCCCACCTTCTCCCCATACCCTTTGATTCCTTAGCCCGAAGAACTATATGTAACTCATTCTAGAAAACATTCAATGTTCTGGTCTCGATTGCTTTCTGTGACAGAGAATCCCACTGGCTCTCCACGCTTTGGGTGAGGACATTTCTCCTCATCTCAGTCCTGAATGACCCATATCCTTAAACTGTGAGCCTCTGGTTCTGGACTCCCCAGCCACTGGTAACATCCTTCCTGTATTTGCCAGGTCTAGCCCTGTTAGAATTTTACTGGTTTTTTTTTTAGATTACATTACAGTGTGGAAACAGGCCCTTCGGCCCAACAAGTCCACACCGACCCGCCGAAGAGCAACCCACCCATACCCCTACATTTACCCCTTACCTAACACTACGGGCAATTTAGCATGGCCAATTCACCTAACCTGCACATCTTTGGACTGTGGGAGGAAACCGGAGCACCCGGAGGAAACCCACGCAGACACGGGGAGAACGTGCAAACTCCACTTCACTAGAGAGGAAATAAGGAACATTCCAGAGTTAGCTGTAAATCGAAATTGAAAGGGATGGCAGAACTCAAGAAAACTACAATGTATACTCTATAATCTTCTGGATTTAATATTGAATTTAACACCTGCAAACTGAGAACCCACTCCCATTCCTTCCTTTCTTTAGCTTTACATATCACGTTCTCTGTCACCATGTCCTCTCTCCCCTCTCCCCTCCCCCCGAGGGTCTGTCTGTCCTTTCCAGTCTGGCAGTTAGATGCACCATCGTTTTGCCATTCTCACATTCTTATCACTTAATGTGAACAATCAACATCTTTTCTCCCCCAGCAATCTAACCCCCATGCTCTCCCCGCCCCCAAACTATTACATAAATACTGCCCCCTCCACACTTCGTGTCAGCTCTGATTAAGTCATTGAGACTCGAAACATTAGCTTGCTCCCTCTCTATGGATACTGTCTGACCCACTGTGATCTCCAGGATTTGTTGTTTTCAGTACAAAATTACAATTACACTTAGTAAGTTGTTGGAACTATGGATTGACAAGTTCCTGATGGATTTCATTTTAAGATACGAAAAGAAGTGGACAGTGAAATAGTTGATGTGCTGGGTTTAATTTTCCAAAACTGATTGGATTCAAGGAAAGTCCCTTTTACAATGGAAAATAGCTAATGTAACTTCTTTCTGTGGAAAGTGAGGGGGCACAAAGCAGGAAACCACAGGTCAGTTAGCTTAATGTCTGCTATCGGGAAAATGTTAGAAGCTATTATTAAAGATGTTATAACAGGGCACTTAGATAAGCTCAAGGTAATCTGGAAGAGTTGACATGGTCTTGTTAAAGGGAAATCGCATATAACTAACTTATTGGCATCCTTTGAAAAACTAGGGAAGGCAATGCCTTGTGGACTGTTAATCCAGAGAGCCAGATAATGTTCTGCGGACCTGGGTTTGAATCCTACTATGGCACATGGTGGAATTTAAATTCAATTTTTAAAATCAGATGTTAAGTGTCTCATGATGATGATGAATCCTTTGTCAGAAAAACCCACTAATGTTCACTAATGCCTTTTAGGGAAAGAAATTTACTTGGTCTGGCCTACATGTGACTCCAGACCCATAGCAATGTGGTTGACTCTTAACTGTCCTCTGGGCAATTAGGGATGGGCAATAAATGCTGCCTAGCCAGCCACATGCTGTGAATGAATAACAAAAAAACTAACCTGTGCTCTAAATAAAGGTGTACCAGTGGATGTATTTTACTTAGATTTCCAGAAGGCATTTCGTGAGGTGCCACATTGAAGGTTATTGCAGGAAGTAGAAGCTCATGGTGTTGGGGATAAGACGTCGGCACGTACAGAAGATTGGCTAGCCATCAGGATATTTCAGGCTGGCAGGATGTCACGGGCAGTGTACCACAGAGGCTGGGTGGCAAGGTGCTTCAGCATTGCTGCCTCACGGTCCCAGGAGCCTGGGTTCCATTCCAGCCTCAGGGTGACAGTCTGTCTGGAGTTTGCACACGCTCCCTGTGCCTGCGTGGGTTTGCTTCAGCTGCTCTGGTTTCCTCCCACCTCCCACAGGTCAGGTGAATTGGCCATGCTAAATTGCCCATAGTGTTAGGTGCAGGGGTAAATAGGAAAAATGAGTCTGGGTTACTCATCTGAGGGTTAGTGTGGACTTGTTGGGCCAAACGGTCTGTTTCCACATTATAGAGATTCTTAGCTAATCTTATTAGTGCTGCAGCCTCAACATTTTACAACTTATACGAACAATTTTCATGAAGGGATTGAAGGTATGGTAGCTGAATTCGCTGATGACACAAAAATAGGAAGGATAGTGAGTTGCGAAGAGGACATAACGTGCCCACGAAGAGATGTAGGTGAGAAGGTGAGTAGGCAAAGATCTGTCAGATGGGGTACAATATAGGGAATGAAATATTCCATTTTGGCAGAAAGAAGGCAGCATGATTAGTATGTGATTAATTTAGAAGTACAGCAAGTAATCAGAAAAGATTTTAGAATGTTACGTTTTATTGCAAAAGAAAATTGAATGCAAGACTATGGAAACTTTGCCTCAGTTAAATTGGTCATAGGGTCATAGAGATGTACAGCATGGAAACAGACCCTTTGGTCCAACCTGTCCATGCCGACCAGATATCCCAACCCAATCTAGTCTCACCTGCCAGCACCCGGCCCATATCCCTCCAAACCCTTCCTATTCATATACCCATCCAGATGCCTCTTAAATGTTGCAATTGTACCAGCCTCCACCACTTCCTCTGGCAGCTCATTCCATACACGTACCACCCTCTGTGTGAAAACGTTGCCCCTTAGGTCTCTTTTATATCTTTCCCCTCTCACCCTAAACCTATGCCCTCTAGTTCTGGACTCCCCGACCCCAGGGAAAAGACTTTGTCTATTTACCCTATCCATGACCCTCATAATTTTGTAAACCTCTATAAAGTCACCCCTCAACCTCCGACGCTCCAGGGAAAACAGCCCCAGGCTGTTCAGCCTCTCCCTATAGCTCAAATCCTCCAACCCTGGCAACATCCTTGTAAATCTTTTCTGAACCCTTTCACGTTTCACAACATCTTTCCGATAGGAAGGAGACCAGAATTGCACACAATATTCCAACAGTGGCCTAACCAACTGGTGAGACAATATCTGGAATATTCAGTACATATTGATCACCATTCTTAGGGAAAAATGTTAATGTATTCATATCATTTCAGAGGTTTGCTGGACTAATACCTGGAATGAAAGGATTGCAGTGTAGCAAAGCCTTGATAGGCCAGCCCTGTGTCCGTTGGAGTTTAGAAGAGTCAAAGGTTACTTAATTGAAACATATAAAATCGTGAAGAGAGTGCGATCTGGTGGATGTGAAAACAATGTTTTCTCTTTGGGGATAATTTAACAGAAAGGGGTCATAGGTTAACAATAAAAGGTTGGCCATTTGAGACACAGATGAGAACTTTCTTTCTCTCAGAGGCTTGTGAGGATTTGGAATTCCCTTCCTCAAAAGGCAGTGTCTGCAGAATCTTTGCGGGCATGGGGAGTGGCGTTTGTGTTTACCAAGGAGATCAAAGATTACTGGGGCTATGTGGAGTTGCTGTTAAAATCAGCCATGGTCTATTGAATGAAGGCCTGAGTGACCTCCTCTTGTTCCTTCTTCGTATGATCGTGTCTCTATGACCCAAGGACTGCAGCATTTCAAGAAGACATCTCACCACCACCTCACCAAGGCAATCAGCGATGGACAGTAAATACTGGCCTAGTCAGCATGCCCACATTTGTGAACAAATCTAAAAATGGATAGAACCATGGTGTCTTTTATGTCCAAATGAGAGGACCTGATTTAAGGCCACACTCTAAGGAAAACAATGCAACACTTCCTCATTATTACAATGTACAGGTCAGTCTAGAAACAGGTGCCTGGAGCAGGACATGGTACTGAAGGCTTCAAGTGAGAACGAGGTACAGCTGACAACCATGCTATGAGAGGTTTAAACATCTCCTGCAAGGATCTAGGGACTATTGATGGTCCAGCCTCTTTTGGGGCAGGTTTCAGTGACTGATGTTGGGACAATAACAGAGTTAAACATGTATTCAACTCACCTAACAGTGGGTAAGATATCCGAAAGGTTTGGGTAGTAACTGAAGCTGCCTGCTTCGTGCCACTACAATGCAGTGTGTGTTGGCCACTATTAGCAAGCTGTCATCAGGAAAAAACGACATTCTACCTCTGACACAAGCGAGCGCTGAATGTGTCTAATCTTCAGTGCTGGTGTATTGTAGATTGGAGACCGTAATTCTCAACTGATTTATTATTTAATTAATAATTCAGGTTTGCAGACCATATGTCCCAAAGGTTGGTATCATGTCAAGCAGCATAACGATACGGGGTATACCCCTCTGCTAATTTAAACCAACAACACTGAAAAGATTCATCCTATGTTGTAATCTGTTAAAATTCAAGAGGCAAAGAACTATCCCAGAGGTAAATATTTAAAGTAAAAATTAACAACTTTGTTTCTTTAAGTTTAACAGATAATATTAACAAACAACTATTGACAACTCCTTTCTCTTAACCCTACCTTTTAAATCCCACTCGACAATTCTGGTTTGACAAAAACATCCCGATTATGATTTATAGAAAAATTAATCATGTTTCAAAACCAGACAGCTTTGCCGAGGTTCCTGTGTAGGTTTTTCTTTGTAGATTCTCTGTCCAGGTCTGTTTCCATATTCTGTTGTACCAACTTCTTCCACAGCCAGGTCCCTTTATGAGAGATCTGAAACGAGCCGCCTACATCTGTTGGTCTTCTCGCAGTCCTCTTTGCCGTTCTGACCAACTGTTCAACATGTCTGATATTTATATCCCAAAACATCAGATCATTTCATTGGTTTTAATATTATCAAAATTCAAGATGATTAGAGTTTGGTATCTCGGGGCACAATTTGAACTGATTGACCAAATTTGAAATTTGTTTTTGTCTCAGAGCAATCTAGCTGTTCGACCAAATGTTATGTTTTTACCTTGTTCGGAACACTTTGTGTAGTTTGTTAATAATAATAATAATAACTTTGTTTTTTCAATGTGCAGGGAATTCTGGTTTAACATCTCATCTGGCAGCCAATACCTTGAAAATGGTGCAGCCATTATTCCACACTGCACAGGAATATCCAACCGGATTGTTGCACTGAAATCTCTGGATAGGGCTTGAGCCCACAGCTTTCTGACCCAGAGGTGAGAATTCTAGTCAGTGAGCCAAGATTGACACCTAATTGAGCAGGCGATGGACTGAATTATTCAAATATTTGGCCCACTAGATACAAGCCTGAAATATTCCTCAGACTGAAGGAGTTCAATAATATATACAAAAGCAAGTAAGCAGTTAATCCTTTGTGGAAAATGTTGATAAACAAACACATCTAATTTCATTTGTAGGGTGTTCATAAATATTTTAACAGTTGGTGCAAAGAACAGTGGGGTTGCAGACAGATTGGTCAAATGTCTACCCATAGATTACAGTGACCACCCCTGGACCCCAGCCCCCTGCCGATGGCTAGTGGAAGAGAGGTTACATCCTGCCCTTTGTCAGCAATAATTTGACGTGAGCCGACACACACAATGCTGCCTCTTCTCGTAGATCCTCCTTATGTTTTATTCACCAGCTCTCATTGTAAAGGTCACTTCCCCACCTCGCCAAGAAAAATGTCAAGTCAGATAAATAAATGATATACTCCACTGGAGTGGCAAAAGGAGAATGGTAATTCAGGGGTAATTTGCAGGCTGCTCAGCACACAATTTAAAAATAATGTTTCTGGAGCAGGAGTTTACACTTTGATTGTGTAAACGGAAATCGGGAGTTGGAATCCATGAATGCTTATTTGGCTAAAATGCTGCTCTATCTGTGATTTAGAATCCATTCAATTGAAAAGGTTTGCACAATTGCTAAAACAACAGAAAGAGGATCTGCTTTCCAAGGTGTCTCTTTAAGGTTCTGCTGTTCACTTTAACCCTTTGTAATTGTAAGAGAAAGATTATTAAATCAGATCATAGAATCCCCACAGTGTGGAAGCAGACCGTTCAGCTCATTGAGTGCACACCATCCCTCCGAAGAGTCTCCCACCCAGACACAGTCCCCTACTCGCTCCTTGTAACCCTGCATTTCCCATGGCCAATTCACCTGACCTGCACACCTTTTGACTGTGGGAGGAAACCGGAGCACCCAGAGGAAACCCACGCAGACACAGGGAGGATGTGCAAACTCCACACAGTCAGTTACCCGCTGCTGGAATCAAACACAGGCCCCTGGAGCCCTGAGGCATAGAGCATGCAGAAAAAAAACAGGCCATTGGTCTGACAAGTGATATTTATTCTTTGCATTTCCATGTTTTTTCTGAGGAAACGCTAAATCTCCTGGTTATGTTTATCTTTTTTTTCTTTTTTTCTTTTATTTTCCTGTCTTTTTTTCTTCTTCTGCCCCACACTGATGCCTAACTGTGGTAGTGCTTATATTTTCCTCCATCTATGTTAATTGGTAATAGTGTCATAAAGCCAATAGAGCACAGTTAGCTGCTAGCCATTCTACCCAACAAGTGCAGGCCAAAACTCTACATAGAAATCAAGTCAGTCCCATTACCCTTTAGCCCTCTTCCAGCCAGCTCCTATTGATGCGCTATAGGTTAAACACTGATTAATGTACACCATCTGATTAAAATATAAACCAATTTTATCTTAATGTAATGACATATCAATAATATAACATAGATTAGATTCCCTACAGTGTGGAAACAGGCCCTTCAGCCAAACAAGTCCACATCAATCCTCCGAAGAGTAACCCACCCAGTCCCATTTCCCTCTGACTAATCCACCTAACACTATGGGCAATTTAGCATGGCCAATTCACCTGACCTACACATCTTTGGAAGGAAACCCACACAGACATGGGGAGAATGTACAAACTCCACACAGATAGTCTGTCCAAGGCTGGAATCGAACCTGGCACTATGAGGCAGCAGTGCTAACCAGTGAGCCACCATGCCGTTTAATTGCAGGAGGTTTGATAAAGTCTACCCTGTCATGGCAGGTTGATGTAAAGTAGGCAAAAGAAAGTAGCTGTTCCTCTCAGCTGATTGTTAAAAGGCTTTTGGAGGCACAGGTTAAAGGTTTTGTGTTTGAGATGCAGGTTGAAAGTGAGGAAGAGTATTTTTTTTGTGAAGGAAGCAGCAATAAAGGAACACCAGACTCCCAGTTTTCGCTGATGCCAATGAACTATGCTAAAGGCTTTTTTTCACTGTACGGCATGAAGCTGCATGGAAGACTCTCCTAGACTTCTTTACTGAACAAGCATCTTGCTTGGCTCATAAAGAAATTCTTCGGGAATCAATAGACCTAATGCTGGGCAGTCAAATCAACTCCAATTTAAGAAAGGAGTCAGGCAGGGGTGTTTAATGCTATACCAGATAAGTTTATGAAGATGGTGGAGCAAGTGTTACTAGAGAGAAATGCACTGCATTGTGCAGTCTTAAAGTTGCAGTTTAGACCACACACCTGTGCAAAACAGAGCACGAGATAGAGACTATATCATGTCTGGACAATAGGCACACTGACTCAGACCAAAATTTAAACCAAGCAACGACCAACATTAAGATCTCTGAATGGCAGCAGAAAAGTTAAGATTGGAAGCAATGAGAGAGAGAGGAACCGGGAAAATTCAAGCAACTTGTCTCAATGATAAAGACTAAAATTTGAATGAATTGAATTGAATTGAACTGAATTTATTGTCACGTGTACCGAGGCACAGTGAAAAGCTTTGTTTTGCGAGCAATACAGGCAGATCACAGAGTTAAGTAGCATAGATAAGTAAATAACAGGTAAACAGCGGCAAAACAAAAGACAGTTATAGGCGAATGTTAAGAGTTTGTGAGTCCATTCAGTATTCTAACAACAGTAGGGTAGATACTGTTTCGAAACCTGTGGGTGCATGTGTTCAGGCTTCATACCTTCTCCCCGATGGTAAAGGCTGTGGAAAAACATTGCCTGGGTGGGATGGATCTTTGAGAATGCTGGCGACTTTTCCTCGACAGTGGGCCTGGTAGATGGATTTTAGGTAGAATGAAGTTTAGGTTAGGTTGGCTGTGTTAAGAGAAATGGCCATTAACGTAAGTAACCAATGGGCCATCTCCAGTAGCTTCCTATGAAGTTAGAATGATATGTTACAGTTATAAAATATTACAGTTAATCATGTGAGTCCTACATTCTGTGGATGTGAGAGTTGGACCCTGGAGAAATAGAATGGAGTAGAATAATGCTTGAAATGTGCATCTGGTAGACCATGCTCAGAACCAGCTGGATGGACACAGGACAAATAATTGGGTTAGATCTGCTCTCCCTGCTATAGGAAAGATGTTGTGAAACTTAAAAGGGTTCAAAAAAGATTTGCTGGGATTGGTGGGGGGGGGAGGTTTGGGCTGTAGGGAGGGGCTGAATATGCTGGGGCTTTTTTCCTCAGAGCGTCGAAGGCTGAGGGATGACTTTATTGAGATTTATAAAATCATGAGGGGCATGGATAGGGTAAATAGACAAGGTCTTTTCCCTGGGGTTGGGGGGAGGGGGGGTCCAAAACTGAAGGGCATAGTTTTAAAGTGAGAGGGGAAGATATTAAATAGCCTTCGGGGCAATGTTTTCACGCAGAGGGTGGTGCGTGTATGGAATGAGCTGCCAAAGGAAGTGGTGGAGGGCTGGTACAATTACAACATTTAAAAGGCATCCAAATAGGTACATGAGTTGCAAGGATTTAGAAGAATATGGACCAAATGCTGGCAAATGGGACTAGATTAATTCAGGATAACTGGTTGTCATGGACACGTTGGACTGGAGGTTCGTTTTCTGTGCTATATAACTCTATGATTCTGTGACTCAAGCAGAAATATGAATCTCATCTGAAGAACCATGACCATGAAATTCGCTCTGATTGTTGTAAAAATCCAGTTCATTCACAATTAGGGAATTTTTAGTTTGGTCCGCACGTGACTCAATACCACATAACAATCTTAACTACACTCTGAAATAGTCCAACAAGTCAGTAAATTCAAGAGCAATTCGGAACAGACGGCAAATCTTAGTATTGCCCGTGACACCTCCATTACCGAAAAAGCAAACAAAAGGAAGTCATGCTCAGTTCCGACAAAATGTACATTCAGCTGAAAACATCACTTCTCTTTTACTGTCTCCAGAGCTGCTGCTGGGCCTGCTGTGCTTTTCCAGCATTTTCTGTCTGATTGCAGATTTCCAGCAGCATTTTGCTTTTGAATGTGTGGCGAAGGCAAGTACTTTCACAGGCCACAGGGACTGGTGCTGCCATGTCAGTAATAGCATGGCTGATGACTGATCCAGATCAAAACCAGTCACAAATGAGGAATTGCCTGAGTCGAATCTCTCCGCCTGGATATCTATGACCTGATGCAGTGCCAGTGGGACAAGGCAGCAGCTGTTCAACATATTCAGAGAGCATCCTCAAAGGAACTGCCTCAGGCTTGACATCTGGGTGGGAGAAATCAGGCAGTCTCTGCGGTGTCCATTGCTTTCATCAAATTAGTGCATCAGCTGGATGGAAATATCCACATGCCACAGAGCTTGCACTTTCTGTGAACTGTTTATATTCTGTGCTTTCAGACACAACATGCACCAACACGCATTAGAGCTGGCATAAACAATCTTTTTTTAAGTCCTGTACCTTTAACACACAAATTGGAAGGGAGCATTACTTCTGACATTTAGCATTATCCTGTTCCTGCCACTTCATCATTAAGTTGTCCCGTAAAGCTGAGCTTGTTAGGAAGATGTGGGTGTGCTGTACTTTTCAGAGAGTTAAAAGTAGCAGAACTACCTGTGGGCGGCACGGTGGCACAGTGGTTAGCACTGTTGCCTCACAGCGCCAGAGGCCCGGGTTCAATTCCCGCCTCAGGCGACTGACTGTGTGGAGTTTGCACGTTGTCTGCGTGGGTTTCCTCCGGGTGCTCCGGTTTCCTCCCACAGTCCAAAGATGTGCAGGGTCAGGTGAATTGGCCATACTAAATTGCCCGAAGTGTTAGGTAAGGGGTAAATGTAGGGGTATGGGTGGGTTTCGCTTCGGCGGGTCGGTGTGGACTTGTTGGGCCGAAGGGCCTGTTTCCACACTGTAATGTAATCTAATCTAATCTACCTGACACAGCACCAAGTGTTCTGAGAAAGGTAACAATGTCACACTTGGTCAAAAGCTAGGGTAGCTGGTTACCTTTAGACAAAAACAAATTTGTATTAGGCCAATCAGTTTAAATTATACCCCCCGCCCCCAAAAGAAAACCAAACTCCAATCAAGTTTGAATTGAATATATTGACAATATTAAAAGCCAATGAAACAATCCAATGCTTTTGGGGGCGGGGGGGTAGATGATGGGAGAAAATTGAACAGTTGGGAGGAGAACTACCAAAAGATGTAGACTGCTAGATTAGATTAGATTCCCCACAGTGTGGAAACAGGCCCTTTGGCCCAACTTGCCCAAAACCCATTCCGGATTATGGATTAGTGGTGCTGGAAAAGCACAGCAGTTCAGGCAGCATCCAAGGAGCTTCGAAATCGACGTTTCGGGCAAAAGCCCTTCATCAGGAATAAAGGCAGTGAACCTGAAGCATGGAGAGATAAGCTAAAGGAGGGTGGGGGTGGGGAGAAAGTAGCATAGAGTACAATGGCTGAGTGGGGGAGGGGATGAAGGTGATAGGTCAGGGAGGAGAGGGTGGAGTGGATAGGTGGAAAAGGAGATAGGCAGGTAGGACAAGTCTGGACAAGTCATAGGGACAGTGCTGAGCTGGAAGTTTGGAACTAGAGTGAGGTGGGGGGAGGGGGAAATGAGGAAACTGTTGAAGTCCACATTGATGCCCTGGGGTTGAAGTGTTCCGAGGCGGAAGATGAGACATTCTTCCTCCAGGCGTCTGGTGGTGAGGGAGCGGCGGTGAAGGAGTCCCAGGACCTCCATGTCCTCGGCTGAGTGGGAGGGGGAGTTGAAATGTTGGGCCACGGGGCGGTGTGGTTGATTGGTGCGGGTGTCCCGGAGATGTTCCCTAAAGCGCTCTGCTAGGAGGCACCCAGTCTCCCTAATGTAGAGGAGACCACATCGGGGGCAACGGATACAATAAATGATATTAGTGGATGTGCAAGTAAAACTTTGATGGATGTGGAAGGCTCCTTTAAGGCCTTGGATAGAGGTGAGGGAGGAGGTGTGGCCGGAGGTTTTACAGTTCCAGCGGTGGCAGGGGAAAGTGTCAGGATGGAACTGCTGTGCTCTTCCAGCACCACTGATCCAGAATCTGGTTTCCAGCATCTGCAGTCATTGTTTTTACAACACATTCCCCCTAACTCCGTGGGCAATTTAACATGACCAATTCACCTGATCTGCACATCTTTGGACTGTGGGAGGAAACTGGAGCACCCAGAGGAAACCCACACAGACACGGGGAGAACGTGCAAACTCCACACAGACAGTTGTCCAAGGCTGGAATTGAACCTGGGTCCTTGGTGTCTTGAGACAGCAGTGCTAACCATTGAGCCACCGAGAGGTACTATCTAGAGAAGGAGTTTGCACAGAGAAAAACATCAACACTGACCTGGAGAGCAAATCTACAGAGGAAGGTATAAAAAAAGAAGATTCGACAATTGTTTTGAATTGTGTTCCTTGTCTAGCAGTCTGTTGGTGACGTATGGCATCATAGAGTCACACAGCAAGGAAACAGACCCTTTGGTTCCAACCAGTCCATGCCATACTTAATCCCAAACTAAACTAGTCCCACCTGCCTGCTCCTGGCCCATATCCCTCAAACCTTTCCTATTCATGTACTTATCCAAATGTCTTTTAAACGTTGTAGTTGTACCTACATCTATCACTGCCTCAGGAAGTTCTTTCCACACGTGAACCACCCTCCATGTAAAACATTTGCTCCTCATGTCTTTTGAAAATGTCTTTCCTCTCATCTTAAAAATGGGCCCCCGGTCCTGAAATTCCCCTATCCTAGGGAAAAGACAATGAATATTTTAAACAATATTTTTTTACCCCTCATTATTTTGTACACTTCTGTATGGTCGTCTCTCAACCTCCTACGCTCCAGTGAAGAAAGCCCCAGCCTTTCATTGTAACTCAAGCCTCCCATACCCCGATAACATCCTGGTAAACCTCTTCTGAACCTTCTCCAGCTTAATAATATCCTTCTGAGATCAGGGCGACCAGAATTGCACACAATATTCCAGAAGGAATATTAAGGTCCTGTGTAACCTCAACGGAATGTCCCAACTCCTACACTCAAAGCACTGAGCAATGAGGACAAGCGTGCTAAATGCCTTTTTATCCAGCTGCCTGTATGTGGTGCAAACTTCAAAAATTATGTCCCTGCACCCCTATCTCCACTCGATTTGTACAAAAGTTTCTTTCAGAACGAGTTGATGGGTCTTTTGTCTAAGTTAGCTTCAGTGAATGTTTCGGTGTGGGTGAATTATTAGCTGTCTATGGATTCTCTCAGTCCCTTTTCTGGCTGTTGTCAGCACGGACATGAACTCAAACTTCAGCTTTTCTTCGAAACTCGAAGACATTTTGCCAGGATGTTTGCAATCATGAAAAGAAACGCAGAAGGAGTTTATTCTTCTTCAAGCTTCAATGTCCAAAATGAGAAAACGTTTGACTCACTGTCATTCTCTGTATGCTATCTTGTAAAAATGGAGTCTTTCATTGAATAACTGATAGAACGTGGGTGGCACGGTGGCACAGTGGTTAGCACTGCTGCCTCACAGCGCCAGAGACCCGGGTTCAATTCCCGACTCAGGCGACTGGCTGTGTGGAGGTTGCACATTCTCCCCGTGTCTGCGTGGGTTTCCTCCGGGTGCTCCGGTTTCCTCCCACAGTCCAAAGATGTGCAGGTCAGGTGAATTGGCTATGCTAAATTGTCTGTAGTGTTAGATAAGGGGTAAATGTAGGGTTATGGGTGGGTTGCGCTTTGGTGGGTCGGTGTGGACTTGTTGGGCCGAAGGGCCTGTTTCCACACTGTTAGTAATCCAATCTAAACATTAAAGGCATTCCAATTAATACAGAAATGTTTGCTTTCTTTCCTTCTTTTGGAGACTAATTGCTCTGTATATGTTAGTATGATAAACTATATGGCAATGTAACGTTTTTCTACCTTGTAGCTGCTGCTTTTTTTTGTAAGTTGCCACATCGTTAGGCATTATTGATTGTATGAAGGTAGGAGTCAAGACAAGGTAAGGAGTTTCATGGTGAATCAACTAGGCAAAAGTGAGCACTGCAGATGCTAGAGATCAGAGTCTAGATTAGAGCGGTGCTGGAAAAGCACAGCCGGTCAGGCAGCATCTGAGGAGCATGAAAACCGACGTTTCGGGCAAAAGCCCTTCATCAGGAAGCTTTTGCCCGAAACATTGATTTTCCTGCTCATCAGATGGTGCCTGACCCACTGTGCGTTTCCAGCACCACTCTAATCTAGTTTCATGGTGAATGGTAGGGTCTTAAGGAGTGTAGTGGAACAAAGGGATCTTGGAGTTCAGGTGCACGGTTTTCTGGAAGTAGAGTCACTGGTAGACAGGGCAGCGAAGAAGGGTTTGGTACACTGGCCTTCATCAGTCAGGGCACTGAGTACAGAAGTTGGGAAGTTATGTTGCAGTTGTACAGGATGTTGGTGAGGCCACACTTGGATTATTGTGTCCCGTTCTGGTCACCTTATTACAGAAAGGATGTTATTAAACTGGAAAGAGAACAGAAGAAATTTACAAGAATGTTGCCAGGACTTAACAGTCTGAGTTATAAGGAGAGATTGGACAAGCTAAGACCTTTTTTCTTGAGAGTGTAGGAGACTGAGGGGGATCTTAGAGAGGTGTATAAGATCATGAGAGGCATGTTAGGACGGATGCACTTGGACTTTTTCCCAATGTTGGGGAATCAAGGACTAGAGGGCATCAGAGAGTCATAGAGTCATAGAGATGTACAGCATGGAAACAGACCCTTCGGTCCAACCCGTCCATGCCGACCAGATATCCCAACCCAATCTAGTCCCACCTGCCAGCACCCGGCCCATATCCCTCCAAACCCTTCCTATTCATATACCCATCCAAATGCCTCTTAAATGTTGCAATTGTACCAGCCTCCACCACATCCTCTGGCAGCTCATTCCATACACGTACCACCCTCTGTGTGAAAAAAGTTGCCCCTCAGGTCTCTTTTATATCTTTCCCCTCTCACCCTAAACCTATGCCCTCAAGTTCTAGACTCCCCAACCCAGGGAAAAGACTTTGCCTATTTACCCTATCCATGCCCCTCATAATCTTGTAAACCTCTATAAGGTCACCGCTCAGCCTCTGACGATCCAGGGAAAACAGCCTCAGCCTGTTCAGCCTCTCCCTATAGTTCAAATCCTCCAACCCTGGCAACATCCTTTCAAGTTTCACAACATCTTTCTGATAGGAAGGAGACCAGAATTGCATGCAATATTCCAACAGTGGCTGAACCAATGCCCTGTACAGCTGCAACGTGCCCTCCCAACTCCTGTACTCAATACTCTGACCAATAAAGGAAAGCTTACAAACACTTCTTCACTATCCTATCTACCTGCGACTCCACTTTCAAGGAGCTATGAACCTGCACTCCAAGGTCTCTTTGTTCAGCAAAACTCCCTCGGACCTGACCATTAAGTGTATAAGTCCTGCTAAGATTTGCTTTCCCAAAATGCAGCACCTCGCATTGATCTGAATTAAACTCCATCTGCCACTTCTCAGCCCATTGGCCCATCTGGTCAAGATCCTGTTGTAATCTGAAGTAACCTTCTTGGCTGTCCACTACATCTCCAATTTTGGGGTCATTTGCAAACTTACTACCTGTACCTCTTATGTTCACATCCAAATCATTTAAGTAAATGACAACAAGTAGAGTGCCAAAACTAATCCTTGTGGCACTCCACTGGTTACAGGCTTCCAGTCTGAAAAACAACCCTCCACCACCACCCTCTGTCTTCTACCTTTGAGCCAGTTCTGTATCAAAATGGCTAGTTCTCCCTGTATTCCATGAGATCTAACCTTGCTAATCATTCTCCCATGGGGAACCTTGTCAAACGCCTTACTAAAGTCCATATAGATCATGTCTACTGCTCTGCCCTCATCAATCCTCTTTGTTACTTCTTCAAAAAACTCAATCAAGTTTGTGGACATGATTTCCCAAGCACAAAGCCATGTTGACTC
>NC_057713.1:9646663-9656514 GCF_004010195.1 Chiloscyllium plagiosum
TGACAGGAATATACTTTCTCTGGATTCTTATCTCATTTCTGAAGGCTTCCCATTTTCCAGCTGTCCCTTTACCTGCAAACATCTGCCCCCAATCAGCTTTTGAAAGTTCTTGCCTTTCTCCAATTTAGAACTTCAACTTTTAGATCTGGTCTATCCTTTTCTGTCGCTATTTTAAATCTAATAGAATTATGGTCGCTGGCACCAAAGTGCTCCCCCACTGACACCTCAGTCACCTGCCCTGCCTTATTTCCCAAGAGTAGGTCAAATTTTGCACCTTCTCTAGTAGGTACATCCACATACTGAATCAGAAAATTTTCTTGTACACACTTAACAAATTCCACTCCATCTAAACCATTAACACTATGACAGTCCCAGTCTATGTTTGGAAAGTTAAAATCACCTACCATAACCACCCTATTATTCTTACAGATAGCTGAGATCTCATTACAAGTTCATTTCTCAATTTCCCTTTGACCATTAGGGGGTCTATAATACAATTCAAATAAGGTGATCATCACTTTCTTATTTCTCAATTCCACCCAAATAACTTCCCTGGATATATTTCTGTGAATATCTTCCCTCAGCACAGCTGAAATGTTATCCCTTATCAAAAACGCCACTCTCCCTCCTCTCTTGCCTCCCTTTCTATCCTTCCTGCAGCATTTGTATCCTGGAACAATAAGGTTGGAGGGGAAAGAATAAAAGGGAACCTGAGGAGCAGCTTTTTTACACAGAGGGTGGTACGCATATGGAATGAGCTGCCAGCGGAACTAGTTGAGGAGGGTACATTAACAACATTTAAAAGGCATTTGGACACATACATGGAATAGGAAAGAATTAGAAGGATGTGGGTCAAGTGCAGGGAAATGGGGTTAGAGTGCATGGACATTATGGTGGGTCTGCACCATTCTGGGCGAAAGGGCTTGTCTCTGTACTGTAGGACTCTGTGCCTCTATGACTCTATGTATGAGCATCTTTGCCTGTGGATGGCAATCTTGTCAAAAAGAGTGATGTCTGGCTTTTTTTAAATTTTCATGTCAACTTGGAAAAAGAAGATGGCAGAATCAACAAATCTCTGGACATAAGTAAGGAAGTCTAGAACTGAAAAAATATTTTATAGCCTGTTTTAAGTTCTTTTTTGTTCTCATTACATTTTGGGTCTGTCTTATTCATTCCATTTCAAACTCACATCATCAGATCAGATGCCTCATGTATACATTTTCTTTTCTTTTTAAAGTCAGAGAGAGAATGAAAGCTAAAGTACTCACTGTGCCTCAGTACAAATTTTTCACCTTTGGTTTGGCTGTAGTGCTTTAGTTTTGGTTGTAGTTGCAACTTCAGCTCAGAAAAGAGGTAGGAAATGAAGGAAGATGGCTGTTGGGAAAAAGCATGTTAGCATATGTCACAATGCTATCAGCTTTTCAGCCTTTACTGTTCATAGACTGACACGGACTCACTGACATGACTTGCTTTTAGCAACTAGATGTTGCCCCTGTGTTTGCGTTTTACTGTATGTCAGGTCACGTAGCATATACCACAGGTAGTTGGGTACTATAGAATAAGCTATCTTTACATTTGTTTACAACACCTTTTACAAAGCTACAACACCAAAGTCATATGCACTGAGTCTGCATTCTATGCTACTGATGTCAAAATACATTATACACAAATGATCATTAAAATAAAAGCAAAATACTGTGGATGCTGGAAACCTGAAACAAACACAGAGAATGCTGGAGAAACTCAGCGGGTCTGGGGTAACAGTCGTGGCAGGGACAATTATAATGTTTAAAAGACATGTGGATGGATCTATGCATAGGAAAGGTTCGGAAGGATAGGGGCCAGGAACACGCAGGTGGGGCAAGTTTAGTTTGGGATCATGATCGCCATGGACTAGTTAGACCAAAGCATCTGTTTCAGTGCTGTATGACTCTATGACTTTATGAGAGAAACCGAGTTAATATTTCAGGGAAATTTCAGGGAATAACATAACAGTTCTGAAGAAAAGCCATTTTGCACTCAAACTGTTAAATCTGTTTTTCCTTCCACAGATACTGCCAGGCTTGCTGAGTTTTTCCAGCATTCTCTGTCTTTGTTATAGACAAAGAACTAACTGGGTGCATTCACTCCATGGCACAGGGGCAGAGTCTGAACATGAGATATATATTGGAAAGACATATATTGGGAAGTCATAGACCCATCTTTAAGCTGAGGACTGTCTGGGCAGGAATCTATACCATAATACACAGATGTAGTTCACTGGGGCCAGTCAGGGTAGCTCTATTGGTGGTGTGGGATTGGGGGAGGGATGTGGGGAGATTTGGGGGATGACGAGGGCAGGAGGTTCAGGAGGATGGGATGGTGTGAACTCTGCTGCCATGAAAGGGGATGCCTCAGGTGGGCACATTCAGGAGGCTTCAACATATCCCCCGATCTGCTGTGAGGCCACCAGGCTAATGCATGGTATCCCCGCATGGCACACTGAGCTCCTGTAATACACCAGCGATGGCTGGATAGCAACCTGAGGTGGTCATTCATGAACTACCGGACTAACCCTGTGCTGGAGAAGAAATTGTGGGTAAACAGGAAAAGGACGGGTTATCCACACCACCCAATAAAAGGGCAGTCTCCATCTCTTAGCTCCCTCCTTATGCTTTTGCTCATAACCTATTGAGTCTGCATCGGTGTAATCCACTGGTCCTCAGTGCATAGTAGTCAAGGTGAGGGCATCATTACATTCTCATCTAGAACTGAGTACCCAAATGGAAATTATCCCCTGCAGTTCAAATCACCCATTGTTGCAATGCTCCCAATACCTGCATCTGTCACTTAGTAAACTAATTAACAAAGATAAATGGGTCCTAATATTGGAATTGTACAATCTATGGAATCATCTCCATCACCAAGATTGAAACTTTCCTTTATGGGTCAGTGCATTAAGTATAAGAGTTGGGAGGTCATGTTCCAGCTGTACAGGACATTGGTTAGGCCACTTTTGGAAAATTGTGTGCAGTTCTGGTCTCCTTTCTATTGGAAGGATGTTGTGAAACATGAAAGGGTTCAGAAAAGATTTACAAGGATGTTGTTATGGTTGGAGGGTTTGAGCTAGAGGGAGAGGCTGAATAGGCTGGGGCTGTTTTCCCTGGAGCGTCGGAGGCTGAAGGGTGACGTTATAGAGGTTTATAAAATCATGAGGGGCATGGATAGGGTAGATAGACAAGGTCTTTTCCTCAGGGTGTGGGAGTCCAGACCTCAGAGGCATAGGTTTAGGGCAAGTGGGGGGAAAATTTGAAAGGGACCTCAGGAGCAACCTTTTCACACAGAGGATGGTACATGTTTGGAATGAGCTGCCAGAGGAAGTGGTGGAGGCTGATACAATTAGAACATTTAAAAAGCATCTGGGTGGGTATATGAATAGGAAAGGTTTAGAGGGATATGGGTCAAGTGCTGGAAAATGGGACTAGATTAGTTTAGGTTATCTGGTCGGCATGGACGAGTTGGACTGAAGGGTCTGTTTCTGTGCTGCACATCTCTATGACTCTAAGAAACATTAATCTCTCCAGCAGATGAAAACTATAGGACAACCAGAAGCAGACCATTCAGCCCATCAATTCTGCTCCTTCATTCAATGAGATCATGGTTGAACCGATAATCCTCAACTCCACTCTCCTGCCTTACTCTGAAGATGGACGAGGGAGATCCAGTAGATGTAATGTACCTGGACTTTCAGAAAGCTTTTGATAAAGTCCAACATAGGAGGTTAGTGAGCAAAATTAAGGCGCATGGTATTGGGGGCAAAGTACTAACTTGGATTGAAGGTTGGTTGGCTGATAGGAAACAAATTCTGGATTAGTGGTGCTGGAAGAGCACAGCAGTTCAGGCAGCATCCAAGGAGCAGCGAAATCGATGTTTTGGGCAAAAGCCCTTCATCAGCATATTCTTGATGAAGAGCTTTTGCCTGAAACGTCGATTGCGTTGCTCCTTGGATGCTGCCTGAACTGCTATGCTCTTCCAGCACCACTTATCCAAAATCTGGTTTCCAGCATCTGCAGTCATTGTTTTTACCTGATAGGAAACAAAGAGTAGTGATAAACGGCTCCATTTTGGAATGGCAGGCAGTGCCAGTGGGGGACCGCAGAGATCAGTAGTGGGACCGTAGCTTTTTACAATATATGTTAATGATATAGAAGATGGTATTAGCAATAACATTAGCAAATTTGCTGATGACACTAAGCTGGGTGGCAGGGTGAAATGTGATGAGGATGTTAGGAGATTACAGGGTGACCTGGACAAGTTAGGTGAGTGGTCAGATGCATGGCAGATACAGTTTAATGTGGATAAATGTATGGTTATCCACTTTGGTGGCAAGAACAGGAAGGCAGATTACTACCTAAATGGAATCAATTTAGGTAAAGGGGCAGTACAAAAAGATCTGGGTGTTCTTGTACACCAGTCAATGAAGGCAAGCATGCAGGTACAGCAGATAGTGAAGAAGGCTAACAGCATGCTGGCCTTCATAACAAGAGGAATAGAGTATAGAAGCAAAGAGGTGCTTCTGCAGCGCTGATGGGTGAGTGCCGAACCAGAGGACACAGCTTAAAAATACGGGATAGACCATTTAGGACAGAGATGAGGAGAAACTTCTTCACCCAGAGAGTGGTGGCTGTGTGGAATGCTCTGCCCCAGAGGGCAGTGGAGGCCCAGTCTCTGGATTCATTTAAGAAAGAGTTGGATAGAGCTCTCAAGGATAGTGAAATCAAGGGTTATGGAGATAAGGCAGGAACAGGATACTGATTAAGGATGATCAGCCATGATCATATTGAATGGTGGTGCAGGCTCGAAGGGCAGAATGGCCTACTTCTGCACCTATTGTCTATTGTCTATTGTCCCATAATCCTCAATTCCTTTACTGATTAAAAATCTGTTTCACAGCCTTGAATATACATGATGTGGAGGTGCTGGACTGGACTGAACAAAATCAGAAGTCACGTGACACCCGAATATAGTCCGCAGGTGAAGTTCCTGATGAAGGAGCAGCGTTCTGAAAGCTTGTGATTTTAATAAATCTGTTGGACTATAATTTGGTGTCGTGTGAGTTTTGACTTCGAATACACTTAAGAAACTTCAACAGCCCTCTGTGTTAACAAATTCCAGAGAGTCACTATCCTCTGAGAGAAGAAATTCCTCCTCATGTGTTTAAGTGTGTGGACCCCTTATTCTGAGATGATGCCCTCTTGGTCCTAGACTCTCCCACAAGGGTTAGCAACTTTCCTGCATTGACTCTGTCAAATTCCCAGGTTAGCTCTTATTCTCAACTTGTAAATATTAGAATTAAATCAAATCTAAAACTTCAGCTTGATTTACTCTCACCAATTTGTTAGTCTTTTATTTGAAACCTTATCAGTTCTGCTCCCTGTTTTGTTAAGTTGCTCTGCCAATGAGTTCCTTGCTGTTTAAAATCTCTAGCTGGCCCTGAATATATCTACTTGTGTGTATTGACTTTTCAATATTTTACTGCAAAAGCTATGATTCTTCAGTCAATAAATAGTGTGTAACTTTTTATCTGATAATTTTGGAAATAAGGACGAATCTGTTCGCTCAGTAGGCTGTTGATGTTTTGGAAATTGGACTCAATTAATATAAATGGGATGGAGTAAGATGATTTGATAATCTGGCACAGTAGTCATTCACTCTTTGATGTAAACTGGTGTGGAAACTGCATTCCCCAGATGATGAAATAGCACAGAACAAGATCATTACCAGCCCTTTGATGAGTTTGTTTCTCTTTTACCATGGTCCTGCAAATTCCTCCATTTTAATTCTCCAGCAAAACCACTTTCCAAGGTTATGACTGAATCAGCTTTCACTACCTATTCTGAAGGTATACTCTAGGTCTTGATAACTCATTGTATACGACTTTGAACCCCCTCCTATGCTTTGTTCCCATAAGTGGAACATGATATGTGGATACCAGAACAGATTGAAAGAACAAGCATCTCTTCTAAAGATGGAACTCAAGACGAGCAAGAGGTTCAATACGTGTTCGACCAGGGCTACTCGGTTCCTCGGCTACAGCCAGCTCCAGCAGCACGAGCCTTCACTATCATTCTCCTTTTTAGTCAGATACGTGAGCAGACAATTTAACTTTGACTTTCAAATCCAGACTTGATGCACTCATGCATCGTAGAATCTCGACATTGTGAAAAGAGGACATTCAGCCCATTGAGTCTGCAGTGATCCTCTGATGAGCATCCCACCCAAACCCAGCCCCCACATTTCCCATGGGGTGTGGGGTGACCCCATCTAGCCTCCGTATTCTCCAGACAATATGGTGCAACTCAGCATGGCCAATCCACCTAACCTGCGTATTCATGGACTGTGGGAAGAATGTGTGAACGGGGAGAATGTGTGAACACAGTCACCCAAGGCTGGAACTGAACTGAGGTCCCTGTGAACTAGGAGTGAGGCAGCAGTGCTAACCACTGAGTTACCAGGCTGCCGCTACTCGAGTTCAGATCTTTTGACATGTTTATACCAAGGTTTTATTGATATCAGGAGCTGAGTGGTCCTGGCAGATTCCAAACTGGGCGTCACTGAGCAGGTTATTGCTGAGCAGGTGCTGTTTGATGACACTGTTGATGACACCTTCCATCACTTTACTGATGAGCAAGTGTAGACTGTGGAGTGGTAATTGACCTCATTGGATTTGTCCTGTTGATTGTGAACAGGATATACCTGGGCAAATTTCCACTTTACTGGACAGATGCCAGTGATAGACCATAAGATCATATGATATAGGAGCAAAACTAGGCCATTTGACCCTACCAGTCTGTTCCACCATTCAATCACGCCTGACATGTTTCTCAACCCCATTTTCCTGCCTTCTTCTTATAAAAACACAGAAACAGAAAATAGCTGCAGGAGTAGGCCATTCAGCCCTTCAAGCCTGCACCACCATTCAATATGAATATGGCTGATCATGCAAACCCAGTATCCCATTTATGTCCTCTCCCCATATCCCGTGATTCCTTTAGCTGCAAGTGCCATGTCCAGCTCCCTCTTGAATATATCTAACAAACTGGCCCCAACAGCTTCCTCTGGGAGAGAATTCCACAGGTTCACAACTCTCTGAGTGAAGAAACCCCCCCTCAGCTCAGTCCTGAATGGATTGCCCCTTTTTCTTAGGCTGTGACCCCTAGTTCTGGACTTACCCAACATTGGGAACATTTTTCCCGCATCTAGCCTGCCCAGTCCCATCAGAGTTTTACATGTTTCTATGAGATCCTGCTCGCTCATTCTTTGAAATTCCAGTGAATACAAGCCCAGTCGATCCGTCTTTCTTCATATGTCAGTTCTGCCATCCCAGGAATCAGTCTGGTGAACCTTAACTGGACTCCCTCAATAGCAAGAATGTCCTTCCTCAGATGAGGAGATCAAAACTGCACACAATACTGAAGGTGTGGCCTCACCAACGCCCTGTATAACGGCAGCAAGGCATCACTACTCTCCTACACTCAAATCCTGTTGAACCTCTTACCAATCAAGAACCCATCTATCTCTGCCTTAAATACGCTCAATGACTAAGCTGTGGCAATGAGTTCCACAGAGTTACCACCCTCTGGCTGAAGAAGTTCCTCCGCATCTCAGTTCTCAAGGGTCGTCTCTTCATTCTGAGGCTGCGCCCTCGGGTCCTAGTCATGGAAATATCTTGTCCATATTCACTCTATCCAGGCCTGTCAGTATTCTGTATGTTTCAAAGAGATGAGCCAGCAAATTAATGGAAAAGATAAGGCTGCAACATTCACAACAATCTGTAGCCAGAGGTTTTGAGTGGATGCTCCTTCTTGGCCTCCTCCAGAGGTGCCAGGCATATGGATGCCAGTCCTGAGCCAATTCAATTTACTTCAAGTGATGTCAAGAAACAGCTGGAGGCATTGGATACAATATTCCGGTAATAATACTGAAGATTCGTTCTCTAGAACTTACTGTTTCCCTAACTGTTTCAGTAGATCTACAATACTTTGACAAGGTGCTGCACAGGATGCTACTAAACAAGATGAGAGCCCATGGTGTTAAGGGGCAAAGGACTGGCATGGGTAGAGGATTGGTTGACTGGCAGAAGGCAGAGACTGTGGCAGTATGGCAGCTGGTGACTGGTAGAGTTTCACAGGGATCGGTGTTGGGACCACAATATTCACATTATACATTAATGATGTGGACGAATGAACTGTGGGCATTGTTGCTAAGCTTCATAGGTGACACGAGGATAGGTGGATGGTCAGGTAGTGTTGAGGAATTGGAGAGGCTGCAGAAAGACTTGGACAAGGTAGGAGAGTGGGGCAAGAAATGACAGATGGAATACAATGTGGGAAAGTGTAAGGTTATGCTCTTTGAGGTTCTACATTAGCCTTTCAGATGTGTTTTAATATCAGAAAGCCAATCTTTGCAGAGGTTTTATTTTTGTGAAGAATATATATTTGTGTCTTGTGGGTATTTCGAGGAATAAACGTTTACATTTCTGTACTACTGATGGCACCTGTTAACTGAATATCACACCTTTATTCAATAAGCTTTGTTTTAATTTTTAAAAACCCAGAATTGTAAGAAACTTGGTTAATAGATATTTTTATTAATGGACAACTTGTTAACTGGGGAAAAGGAAGCTATGTTGCGATTCATGGAAAAGTGGCTTCGAGATTCAGGGGCAGCAGTTTCTTCCGCATAAAAATAAGATATAGGAGCAGACGTAGGGTATTCAGCCCATTGGGTCTGGTGCAATATTCAATCAGATCAGGAATGATCATGATCATCCTCAACTCCACTTTCCATGCTACGGTCCCAAGTATTGCAACAATGAATTTCACAACAACTTTGGGGAATTTTGATGATAATTTGTAAGTAACCTCCCTTAAAATAATTGCAAGCTCCCAGATGTTGCTCTGAACTCCGCCACTCTCCCTGTGCAATTCTTAAGCAATGCTAATACCTCTGCCTCGTGGGGAAAATAAACTAACGAGCTGCTCCTTTTTAAAATGCGGAGTTCTTAGAAGCAATTTCCAAGAGCTGAATTTTCAGACAGGGAGGATATTCATCCATATTGCTTGCTTCCTGCGGTGTAATTCATTGACATTATCAGAACACACTGTGACTGAGCAGCAGCCTGCTGCTTAAACAGGTCAACATGAGCAGGTTTGCGTGAATCAGAAAGACTGAAATTAATTTTGCAATGGGACCGATGAGGCATTTTTAACGTGCTAAATTGGATGGCAGGCCAATTTATGACAGGAGTCAACACTTCTCCCAATTCATAGAGGAGTGTTATTTCATTCAGGCCATTCAACCTATTGCCTCTGTACTGGCTCTTTCAAAAAGCAAGCCACCTCTCTAACATAGCTGAAAATGTGTTGCTGGAAAAGCGCAGCAGGTCAGGCAGCATCCAGGGAACAGGAGAATCGACGTTTCGGGCATAAGCCCTTCTTCATGCCCGAAATGTCAATTCTCCTGTTCCCTGGATGCTGCCTGACCTGCTGCGCTTTTCCAGCAACACATTTTCAGCTCTGATCTCCAGCATCTGCAGACCTCACTTTCACCTCTCTAACATACCCTACCCAATATTTCTCCCCCAAATTATTTTGCTGCTTCAGATTTTTATGTGTTAAAAACAGAACTTGACCAACCTTTAAATGTCAAGGAGACAGTAATGTGGGAAAGTACAGTTTTATAAACCATGAGTTTAGTGATTGGCCAGCCAGGTAGACCTCATAGAATATGAGTTCTCTGATTGGGGCTGTTAACCTTGTCCAATCAGAGAGCCCTGGCTGACAGGTATAAACAGGAGTGTCAGAGGTACT
>NC_057713.1:9657014-9664200 GCF_004010195.1 Chiloscyllium plagiosum
TGTGAAAAGTCCTGATGAGTGCAAGATAAAAAAAGAGTCTTTGGCAAAATCTGTCTTTTTTCATCAGTACTCAAGTATCATCTCCAGCCTGAACAGTTGCAGGTAGAGTTTGTAATCCACTTATGTTAATGTGAGGAGTTTAACAGGTAAGGCAGATGAGCTTGGATGAATACCTATAACAATGATGTTGTAGCTATTACAGAGACTTGGTTCAGGGAGGAACAAAACTGGCAGCTTATCGTTATGGATTTAGCTGTTTCAGATGTGATAGAGAGGGATGTAACAGAAGTGGGGGAGTTATGTTACTGATCAGGAAGAATATCACAGCTTCACTGTGGGAGGACACCTTGGAGGGCTCACCCAGAGAGGGCATAGAGCTCTACAATTATAGTAAAACATCCTTGTTCTTATACTTGAATCCTCTTGCTATGAAGGTCAATATAAAGCTTGCCTTCTTAACTACCTGCTGTAGCTGCATGCCTACTTTCAGTGCCTGGTGCACGAGGGCACTCAGGTGTCATTGAATATGACATTTAAATAATGATCTATTTTTGCTACAAATGTGGATATCCTCACATTTATCCACATTATACTGCATTTGCCATGCATTTGCTCACTCACTCAACCTGTCCAGATCACACTGCAACATCTCTGCATTCTCCTCATAGCTCACCCCCCCCATCCAGCTTTGTGTCATCTGTAAATTTTAAGACATTACATTTTGTTCCCTCAACAAAATCAATACCATATATTGTACCAAGCCCTGTGGTGCCCATTAGCTTCCATTCAGAAAAATGACCCTTTTATTCTTACCCTTTGTTTCCTGTCTAGTTACCAGTTTTCTCCCTATCTCACTACACTACCCATTCCCATGCCCTTTAGTTTTACATATTTAAACTTAATCTCCCAGAATATTTGAGTGTGTCTACATTATGGGACTGAAGACATTCCCACTGCACCACTGTCTCCCCAGTGTTAGTACAATGGCTCTAGAAAATGCATCAGTGATGCTGCTGAATAGCAGCTCAGACTCAATGGGCTGAAGGGTGATTCCTATTTCTTCCACACTCTGCACTAACCTGCACAACCTCACTCTATACAGCAGGCTCCCATCAAGAAAGTGAGAGACACAGGAGTCTTTTACATTAGCGGTCTGTTTTTACCATCCACACCTCAGCATTTCGCTAATGAACTTGGATTTCTTTCAAAAATTGTCAATCAGTCGAACAGGCACAAATGGCAGCTGTCAAAATCACTCATGTCAACTGGAGGTCAACGATGAAAGCTATTGAAGCCAATTTTTCCTTCACCGGTTATGACAACGAGCCTCTTACTAATCTGAGTCAGCCTTCCCAAAAGCTGTCAATGTAGACAACTGCATCAGCAACTCCTCTCCAATTCACCTTGGGACAACGTGTTCTTAAAGGAACAGGATTACTCACTGCAGTGGAACAGAGATCTCTTCAAGGCAGCCCCTCACTGGTTAGCATTGTATCGTTGTACAATGGTTTAACAGGCAGCTCGCTACCACCTTCGTATGGGCAGTTCGGAGCAGGCAATAAATGTTGACCCAGCCAGTGATGCTCATGTCCCGTGAATGGAGACAAGTAATAATAATTGATCCAAGTTGTGATACCCTTGCTGCAATAAAGTGCCGCATTCTTTGATTTATCATGACTAATTTCACCACAGGCCCAGAACTGACATGAATCAACACAGAAAAATCCAAATATTGGAAAGTAATTGCAAACATGACATCTCTATTCCAGAAGGGTGGGCGACAGAAAGGTCAGTCAGTCTGACCCTTGTTGTTGGGAGGATGCTATGCCCCATTCGGAGAGTTCGAAGCTTGCACTTTCTTCACAAGGTGTGAATTTCATTGGGTTTCACAGAGGGTTTCTCTCCATGAGGCAGGTTTTCCTACTGTGTCTTCCCCAGCCTCTCACCGTCTACCTACCCCGCTTCTCCCTCACTTCTGCTCTAGAGCTCTAAAGTACTTAGGTGGGCACTTGCGATGCCAAGGAATACAAGGCAATGGGCCAAGTATTGGAAATGGGATTAGAATTGATTGGTTGTCGTTATTGATCAGTGTGGACACGATGGGCTGAAGAATGTTTTTGTGCTATAGATCAAGATGATTAGGGGTTTAGATAGGGTTGACCATGAGAACCTTTTTCCACGTATGGAGTCAGCTATTACAAGGGGGCATAGCTTTAAATTAAGGGGTCGTAGGTATAGGACAGATGTTAGGGGTAGATTCTTTACTCAGCGAGTCGTGAGTTCATGGAATGCCCTGCCAGTAGCAGTGGTGGACTCTCCCTCTTTATGGGCATTTAAACGGGCATTGGATAGGCATATGGAGGATAGTGGGCTAGTGTAGGTTAGGTGGGCTTGGATCGGCGCAACATCGAGGGCCAAAGGGCCTGTACTGCGCTGTATTCTTCTATGTTTCGATGTTTCTATCACTATGACTCTATGACGATCTGAATAAGTTCTTATTACCTATTTGATCTTGTTTCGTCTGTGTGAGCCCTTGCTGGGGATTTAAGATTCTCTGTACACATGGAACCTCACATTGATGATCTCTGTACGATTGCAAAGGTTTCTTGCCTACTATTGGCTTCTGTCATAGCACTGTCCATTTTGACTGAAGCTTCCACGGTCTTGGGTTAATTTTGAAGTTCTGAAAGTTGTCCCTGGCAGGAATAATTGTGCACTCATCAGATTGTGGGGCTACACGAGGAGCTGAGGAAAGGTTTAAAACTTCACTTATTAATAATGCAAAGTTACTTTCTTGCTTCCCAGTAGCAATGTGGCTATTTCTAGGAGGAGGAATTTCGTAAATCTAACTGTGATATCAGTTGCTTGTTGCTGCGTTTGCTAGCCTGATTCTGTACAATATATAGACAACTGGGTTTTCAGTAAGAGGAAACAGGGCACCTGTGTCATAGCTTCAGCAGGTTTTTTTATTCCTGATGGTTGAGGTCAGGGGGATATCGAGGAGGGGAAATGGAGTTCCCAAGGAATCAAAAAGTGGCATTTGGGGTTCAACAAGAGTAATTGCATCAGGTTGGGGATTGAAGGCTCAATTGCCCTTTTACTCTGAAGTCAGGTTAACATAAATTCAAACTGCCTGATCTTTGTACACCCCAGTCCAACACCGGCATCTCCAAATCATGCCTGACCTTTGCCTGACAACTTCTTCAGCGCCTCCCAGGGAACAGGGGAATTACCCAGCGGCAGGTCAAACTCATAGTCATAGAGTCATACAGCATGGAGACAGATCCTTCAGTCCAACCAGTCCATGCCGACCAAACTAATACAGGCCCACCCGCCTGTTCTTGGTCCATATCCCTCCAAACCTTTCCTATTCATGAACTTTTTCCAAGTGCCTTTTAAACGTTGTAACTGTACCTGGATCCATCACTTACTCTGGCAGTTCATTCCACACACGAACCTCTCTTTGTGTAAAAAGGTTGGCCCTCATGTCCTTTTTAAATCTTTCTCTTCTCTCCTTAAAACTATTCCCTCCCTGGGAAAACGACCATTGTCATTCACCTTATCTATGCCCCTCATGATCTTATAAACCTCAATAAAGCCACTCGTCAATTTCCTATGCTCCAATGAAAAGAATCCCAGCCTTTCCAGTCTATTTTTATATCTCAAACCCTCCATTCCCAGTAACATCCTGGTAAATCTCTTCTGAACCCTCTCAAGTTGAATAATATCCTACCCATAACAGGATATATAGAAACTGGACACAGTATCCCAAAACAGGCCTCACTAACGTTCTGTACAAACTTCCTGAGTAATTCCGACAGAAGTTAATGTGTCAGATCTTCCTTAGGATCTCTGCACTCCTCTTACCAATGCCCTCTCTAACATCCCTTTTAATTTTGTTTGGATTACCATTGAACCTTCAGCTGTTCAGGTGCATCGCTCTGGAATTCTTTCACTGAACATTTCTCTCACCCAATAATCCTTCAAACATACCCCACCTGCCCTTATATCTCCTTACGTGGCACAGTGTCAACTTCTCATTGGCATTTGTTTCAGTGAATCTGTTTAGGTTATAGCTGCTACAGAAATATAACTGGGCTTTTTTTTTATTGTACATTCAGTCAGAACCCCTGGGTCAGATACTGAGATGACACTTCGGGTCAAATGAGTTCAGAAAATTCCAAAAGATATGAACCTTTTGGCAGGGTGTGAGGGTGTTTGAAAGAGGGAGTCTGAGACAGAAGGTTAATTTGGGACGTTCCCTCCTCTCTGTGCGTTGTTGAATTAGAGTTCATTTGCATATTTTTGGAGCTGTTTCCCTTTGTTCTGTCGTATCAGGGGAATGCACTGACATGTGGCATATATCATTATTCTGTCGGGAAGTGAGCCCCAAGGTTCATTTCTCTCATGCCACATTAAGTTCATTACTGTCCTGGGACATTTTACAGCTGATTTCTGCTTAGACTGCAGATAGGATTTTTTTTTGCTTCACTGGGATGCGGATGAGATTAGATTTCTGCCTCGTTTTCATTTTTCTTAAGTGCGCTCAGTGCATGACATGTAAATTTGGCCAAGTTGTTTTTTCAAATTAAGAGAGCATCTTGACCCAAGTGAGAGGGACTGCATTTTGGAAGTTAAAATGAGGTGAAACCATATAAAGCAAACATGAGGAGGAACAAGAGTCAGCTACTCAACCCTTGTTCGACCATTTGATACGATTATGTCTGATCATCCAACTCAGTCCTCTGTTCCCATTATCTCCCCCATTCCCTTTGATCCCTTTAGCCCTCAGACTGTATCCAACCCTTCCTTGAAAACATTCAATGCTTTGGCCTCAACTGCTTTCTGTGGCCGAGAGTTCCAGAGGCTCTCCATACTCTCTGGGTGAAGATGTTTCTTCCCATCTCAGTCCTGATGGAATGTCAAAGAGGATGCAGGAACAGAGTAGCCTGGGACTTTGCACGCACGGAACTTTCTAACACCGCAGGACACATCAACAAAGCTGTTTTTTAAAAAATACAAACAATAGCAAAAACAAAGGATTTAAACAGCTTTGTCCACAGTGTTTTGACACTAACTAAAACTAGCTTGACCAAAGCTCCCAGCATGCTTGATTTAACCAGTCTCATGGCCATTTCCCCTTCTGACCACCTGACCACATTTAAGACCAGGGGGTGCAGATTGAAAAATTTGGGGCATTGAATTGAGATGGTGAAGCATTTCCTTTCTCAGATGATCATTAAACTTTGGAATTCTCTTCCTCAGTGAGCAGTGGAGACTGGATCTTTGAAGGGTGAGTGAGGCAGATGTTTGATCTACAAGGGAATCAAGGTTTTACGGACTCAGACTAAGCAGGGGACTTCGAGGGAAGATATTATTAAACTGGAAAGGGTTCAGAAGAGATTTGCTAGGGATAAAAGGTTTGAGTTACAAAGAAAGGCTGATTAGGCTGGGTCTTTTTTCACTGGAGTGTAGGAGTTTGACAGGTTACTGTCAAGAGAGTGAGGGGGCAGAGCTGAGTATGGTGGCCATCACCAAGGAGAAGGTGCTAGAAAATCCTCCATTTTGCCAGAGCGGCGAGGAGAGAAGGAGTGGTGAGGCGAGGGCTGCCGGGAAGGGTGAGTTTTCCCACATTAAAAGGGACTTACCTCAGGAGTTGGGCCTCTATTTTGCCAGAGCAGTGAGGAGAGAAAGAGTGGTGAGGCGAGGGCTGCTGCGAAGGGTGAGTTTTCCCGCATTAATAGGGACTTACTTCGGGAGTTGGGCCTCCATTTGCCGAGAGGTGCGAGGGAGGAGCGAAGGTCCTCTGGGAAATCCTATATTTGTGTGGTTGCGTTACCCGAAACACGACTCAGGTAGTGTCTCCCACCCATCCTCCTCCTCTAACCAAAAAAAAAGGTTCTGTGCGCCAGATTGGTAAGGTAACAAGTTTATTCTTTATTCCTTATTTTTCAACAGTCTCTTTGGGAATTTAGAATTGTGGGAATGGCGGGGACGGATAGGGAACCGGCAGGCAGTGCAGGGATCCCCTGTGGCCATTCCCCTCAACAATAAGTGTACCGTTGTGGATACTGTTGGGGGGGGGGGACTTACCAGGGGAAAGCCGTGGGGCACAGGGCTCTGGCACAGAGTCTGTCCCTGCTGCTCAGAAGGGAAGGGGGAAGAGGAGCAGAGCAGTAGTCATTGGGGACTCCATAGTTAGGCGGACAGATAGGACGTTCTGTGGGGACGAGAGAGACTCACGGTTGGTGTGTTGCCTCCCGTGTGCCAGGGTTCATGATGTCTCTGATTGTATTTTTGGGATCCTTAAGGGGGAGGGGGGGCCCCAAGTCATGGTCCACACAGGCACCAATGGCATAGGTAGGAAGAGAGATGGGGATTTAAGGTAGAAATTCAGGGAGCTAGGATGGAAGCTTAGAGCTAGGAAGAACAGAGTTGTTGTCTCTGGTTTGTTGCCCGTGCCACGTGCTAGAGAGGCAAGGAATAGGGAGAGAGAGAGGAGTTGAACACGTGGCTACAGGGATGGTGCAGGAGGGAGGGTTTTGGATTCTTGGATAATTGGGGCTCTTTCTAGGATAGGTGGGACCTCTACAAGCAGGATGGTCTTCATCTGAACCAGAGGGGTACCAATATCCTGAGGGGGGGGGGGGGGGATTCGCTAAGGCTATTGGGGTGGGTTTAAACTAATCCAGAAGGGGGATGGGAACCAAAATTGTAGTTCAAGTATAGAAAAGGTGGAGAGTAGGGAGGTCCAAATCATGTTTCAGGAACGCAAGATGGCACCAGCAAGTAAGAAGTTGGTTTGAAGTGTGTCTCCTTCAACGCCAGGAGCATCCGGAATAAGGTGGGTGAACTTTCAGCATGGGTTGGTACCTGGGACTTTGATGTTGTGGCCATTTCGGAGACATGAATAGAGCTGGGACAGGAATGGTTGTTGCAGGTTCCAGAATTTAGATGTTTCAGTAAGAACAGAGAAGATGGTAAAAAGGGGGGAGGTGTGGCATTGTTGGTCAAGGACAGTATTACAGTTGTAAAAAGGATGTTTGGGGACTTGTCAACTGAGGTAGTATGGGCTGAAGTTAGAAACAGGAAAGGAGAGGTCACTCTGTTGGGAGTTTTCTATAGGCCTCCGAACAGTTCCAGAGATGTAGAGGAAAGGATAGCAAAGATGATTCTCAATAGGAGT
>NC_057713.1:9665601-9673643 GCF_004010195.1 Chiloscyllium plagiosum
GATAAGTCCCCTGGGCCGGATGGGATTTATCCTAGGATCCTCTGGGAAGCAAGGGAAGAGATTGCCGAGCCTTTGACATTGATCTTTAAATCGTCATTGTCTACAGGAATAGTACCAGAAGACTGGAGGATAGCAAATGTGGTTCCCCTGTTCAAGAAGGGGAGTAGAGACAACCCTGGTAATTATAGACAAGTGAGCCTTACTTCAGTTGTTGGTAAAGTGTTGGAAAATGTTATAAGAGATAGATTTATAATCATCTAGAAAAGAATAATTTGTTTAGGGATAGTCAGTATGGTTTTTTGAAGGGTAGGTTGTGCCTCACAAACCTTATTGAGTTCTTTGAGAAGGTGACCAAACGGGGAGATGAGAGTAAACTGGTTGATGTGGTGTATATGGATTTCAGCAAGGTGTTCGATTAGGTTCCCCACAGTAGGCTATTGTACAAAATGCAGAGAATGGGATTTGTGGGAGATATAGCAGTTTGGATCAGTAATTGCTGAAAGAAGACAGAGGGTGGTGGTTGATGGGAAATGTTCATCCTGGAGTCCAGTTACCAGTGGTATACCGCAAGGGCCGGTGTTGGGTCCACAGCTGTTCGTTACTTTTATAAATGACCTGGATGAGGGCGTAGAAGGGTGGGTTAGTATATTTGCAGATGACATTAAGGTCGGTGGAGTTGTGGATAGTGACGAAGGATGTTGTAGGTTACAGAGAGACATAGATAAGCTGCAGAGCTGGGCTGAGAGGTGGCAAATGGAGTTTAATGCGGACAAGTGTGAGGTGATTCACTTTGGTCGGAGTAACCGGAATGCAAAGTACTGGGCTAATGGTAAGACTCTTGGTAGTGTAGATGAGCAGAGAGATCGCAGTGTCTAGGTACACAGATCCTTGAAAGTTGCCACCCAGGTTGACAGGGTTGTTAAGAAGGCATACAGTGTTTTAGCTTTTATTAATAAGGGATCGAGTTCCGGAACCATGAGGTTATGTTACAACTGTACAAAACTCTGGTGCGGCTGCACTTGAGTATTGTGTATAGTTCTGGTCACCGCATTATAAGAAGGATGTGGAAGCTTTGGAAAGAGTGCAGAGGAGATTTACTAGGATGTTGCCTGGTATGGAGGGAAGGTCTTACGAGGAAAGGCTAAGGGACTTGAGGCTGTTTTTGTTGGAGAGAAGAAGGTTGAGAGGTGACTTAATAGATAATCAGAGGGTGAGATAGAGTGGGCAGGGAGAGCCTTTTTCCAAGTATGGGGACAGCGAGCATGAGGGGGCATAGCTTCAAATTGAGGGGTGATAAATATAGGACAGATGTCAGAGGTAGTTTCTTTACTCAGAGGGTAGTACGGGTATGGAATGCTTTGTCTGAAACTGTAATAGATTCGCCAACTTTAAGTGCATTTAAGTCGTCATTGGACAGGCATATGGACATGCATGGAATAGTGTAGGAATAGTGTAGGAATAGTGTAGGTGAGATGGGCTTCGGATTGGTATGACAGGTCGGCGCAACATTGAGGGCCGAAGAGCCTCTACTGCGCTGTAATGTTCTATGTATGTAAAAACCGAATAGCCGGAAGGTGGATAAATCACCTGGACCAGATGGACTACACCCCAGAGTTCTAAGGGAGACAGCTGAAGAGATAGTGAAGGCATTAGTGGTGATCTTCTCAGGATTGCAGCCAGTGACAAGTGGCATTCCACATGGGTCAGTGTTGGGACCACAACTTTTCACTTTACAAATGCAATGATGGCACTTATTTTGAGAGGACTTGAATATAAAAGCACGGATGTACCTCTGAGGCTCTATAAGGCTCTGGTCAGACCACATTTGGAGTATTGTGTGCAGTTTTGGGCCCTATATCTCAGCAAGGATGTACTGGCCCTGGAACATGTTCAGAGGAGGTTTACGAGAATGGTCCCAGGAATGAAAAGCTGAACATATGAGGAACATTTGACGACTCTGGGTTTATAGTTTAGAAACATACAGAATACTGAATGGCCTGGACAGAGTGGATGTTGGGAAGATGTTTTCTGTGGTAGGAGAGACTAGGACCCAAGAGCACAGCCTTAGAGTAAAAGGGAAGATTTTTTACAACAGAGATAAGGAGAAAAGTCTTCAGCCAGAGAGTGGGGAATCTATGGAATTCATTGCCACAGGAGCTCAGGTCATTGAGTATATTTAAGACAGAGATAGATAAGTTCTTCATTGTCAAGAGGAGAAAGCAGGAAAATGGCGTTGACAAACATATCAGCCATGATTGAATGGCAGAGCAGACTCGATGGGCTAAATGGCCTAATTTCTGCTCCTATATCTTATGGCCTTATAGAGCTTTTTAGAACCATTAGAGGTATAGACAGATTTAACGGTGGTTGTCTTTTCCCTATGGCTGGGGATTTCAAGACTAGGTGGCACATTTTTAAGGTGAGGGGAGAGAGATTTAAAGAAGACACAAGGGGAAAATAATTTGCACAGAACTTGGTTCACGTGTGGAATGAACTTCCTGAAGAAGTGGTGAATGTGGGTACAAATACAAGGTTTAAAAGACAGTTAAGTAAGTACATGAATAGGAAAGGTTTAGAGGAACATGGATCAGGAGCAGGCAAGTGAGACTAGTTTAGTTTGGGCTTAAGTTCAACATGGACTGGTTGGACCGAAGGATCTGTTTCCATGCTGTGTGACACTATGACGTGGTTATCTCATTGAATGGCAGAGCAGATGTAGTGGTCCTCTGTGCAGGTCTGACTGAATTATAGTGTTTCATCTCCGAGAAAGTGAGGACTGCAAATGCTTGAGATCAGAGTCGAATAATGTGGTGCTGGAAAAGCACAGCTGCTCAGGCAGCATCCGAGGAGCAGGAGGATCGACGTTTCAAACATAAGCCCTTCATCAGGATTGAGGCTTGTGGGCCAAGGGGGCTGAGAGATAAATGGGAGTGAGATGGAGCTGAGGAAAGGGGGGGGGAGGGTAAGTGAGGAAACTGGTGAAATCCACATTGATCCTGTGTGTTTGGAGTGTTCCAAGGCCGAAGATGAGGCGTTCTTCCTCCAGGCGTCAGGTGGTTCAGATTTGGCGATGGAGGAGGCCCAGGACCTGCATGTCCTTGGCTGAGTGCAAGGGGGAGTTAAAGTGTTTAGCCACAGGGCAGGGGGGGTTGGTTAGTGTGGGTGTCCTACAGATGTTCTCTGAAATGATCCACAAATTGGCGTCCTGTCTCCCCTGTGTAGAGGAGACTGCATCAGGTGCAACGGATACAGTGGATGACGTGTGTGGAAGTGCAGGTAAATCTCTGTCAGATGTGGAATTTATCTGTACTTCCACACCCCTCATCTAAATGGATGAAACACAGAGAGCTAGCACATAGGTAATCAGGAAGGTTTATGGAATGTTGGCCCTTATTTCAAGGGGGTTGGGACATAAGAGTAAGAAAGTCTTACTGTAGCTGCATAAGGTGCTGGTGCGACCACAATTGGAGTGCTGTGGGCTTTTTGGTCCCCACACTAAGTAAAGATATTATTTCATTGAAGGCAGTTCAGAGAAGGTTCACTAGGATGATCCCCAGTAGGAAGGGGATGCCTTATGAGAAAGATTCAACAGGTTGGGACACTACTCACTGGAATTTAGAAATCCATTGAAACATATAGGATGCTTAAGGAGTTTGATAGTGTAAAAGCTGAGAGGATATTTCCCCTCATGGGAGAGTAAGAGACCAGATAAGTCTCAGAATAAAGGGACACCAATTTAAGACAGATTAGGAGAAATTACTCTTCACTGAGTCTTTGGAACTCCTTGCCACGCAGAGCAAGGGGCAGAGTCCTTGTGTATGTTTAAGGCTGAGGTAGATTCTTGGAGAAAGTGTGGACTGCAGATGCTGGAGATCAGAGTCGAGAGTGTGGTGCTGGAAAAGCACAGCCAGTCAGGCAGCACCCGAGGAGCAGGAGAATCGAGGTTTCCTGATGAAGGGCTTATGCCCAAAACGTTAATTCTCCTGCTCCTCGGTTGTTGCCTGACCTGCTATGCTTTTCCAGCACCACACTCCTGACTGAGATAGATTCTCGATCAGTCAGGGAATCAAGGATTACGGGGAAAGGGCAGGAAAGTGGATTCGAGGAATGTCGTTTCAGCCATGATCCTGTTGAATGGCAGAGCAGGCTCAGGAGCTGAATGGCCTCTTCCTATTGTTATTTCTTATGGTTTTATGGAACTGTCTTTGACAACAGTTGTAATTAACATTGTCAGCAATATTCTGCTTCACTGGACAGATGGATGGAGATCCACTCAAACAGTGATTCGTCAGACCATGAGAAACTTTGGTGAGATAAATGGTCGAGATAGGTGAGTCGCATTCCCAGTTGTACACACGCTGAGATATGAAGTAATGAGCAGAACCAATATGGAGCAGCTAGGCAGAAGCAGAAAACACCACAGGGTAAAAAGAAGATGAGTAAGACCCAAAGGAAAACTATTTCACAAGAACCAGCAAAGAAATGATGGGCTGAATGGCCTTGTTCTGTGTCATGTGATTCTCTGATTATGAAGTAGAAGCCACAAAAGTGCGAACTGGAAGAGTATGGCATCTTTTCATGATTCACTTGTGGGATGGGAGTAGCAATGGCTGGACCTGCATTTATTGCCCATCCTGAGTTGCCTTTGAGGACATGGCGGTGAGCTCCCTTCATCATTGAATCCCAATAGTGTGAAAGCAGGCCATTCAGCCCATGACATCCACGCCAACCCTCTGAACAGCATCCCACCCAGACCCCCCTCCTACTCTGTCCCATAACACTGCACCTCCCACAGCTAACCAAACTATCCTGCACATCCCTGGATACTATGGGCAATTTAGCATGGCCAATCCACCTAACCCGCACATCTTTGGACTGTGGGAGGAAGCTGGAGCAAATCCAGACAGACACAGGGAGAACGTGCAACTCTACACAGACAGTTGCCCAAAGTTGGAATCAAACCGGGTCTCTGGCACAGTGAGGCTGCAATGTTAATCCCTGAGCCACTGTGCCTCTCAAGCTCATTGGAAAGAAACACTCAGGAACAGGTTCATTCATAGAATTAGCTCCTGTTTTCATAGAATCCTAACAAGTGTGGAAACAGGCCATTTGGTGCAACATGTCCACACTGACCCTCCGAAGAGTATCCCACCCAGACCCATTGCCCTAACCTATTACTCTACACTTCCCTGACTAATGCACCTAACTTACACTATGGGCAATTTAGCATGGCCAATCCACCTAACCTGCACATATTTTGGACTGTGGGAGGAAACTGGAGCATCCAGAAGAAACCCACACAGACACAGGAAGAATGTGCAAACTCCACACAGACAGTCATCTGAGACTGGAAGTGAATTCAGGCACCTGGCGCTGTAAGGCAGCAGTGCTAACCACTGAGCCTTACAGCGCCTCTCTCATTATTTTGCCAAATACTTTAAATCTGTATTCTCTGGTTACCTGGATGGCTACACTTAAGATTGGGATAGACTAATCTCAGCATATCAGGAGATATGAGGAGTGAGTAGATAAGTGGAGCAGTACTAAAGATGAGCCTTGATCACACTAACATGGGGAGGCAGTGGTGTCGATGTTACTGGATTACTCTACATGTAATGCAGAACCCCGGGCTAATCTTCTGGGGCCATGAGTTTGGATCTCCTAGTTCATAGAACATAGAACATTACAGCGCAGTACAGGCCCTTCGGCCCTGGATGTTGCGCCGACCTGTCATACCAATCTGAAGCCCATCTAACCTACACTATTCCATGTATGTTCATATGCTTGTCCAATGACGACTTAAAAGTACTTCAATGAAATTGCCTCTGAGCCACAACACCCATTGTGCAATCCAGATCTCCACTACCCTTTATGTGGAGAACTGATTCCAGGAGAACTAATTCCAGACGGGGGTCCTGACCAGTCTCTCTCTCTCTCTCTGGTGGCATGTTGGCTCAGTGTTTAGCACTGCTGCCTTGCAGAGCTTGAACATTCTCCCCGTGTCTGCATGGGTTATCTGCAGGTCCTTTGGTTTCTTCCTACAGTCCGAAGAAATTGCCCATCGTGTGTAGGGATGTGTAGGTTAGATGCACTGGGAATGGGTGTGAGTGGGATTCTCTTTGTAGGGTCAGTGTAGATGAATGGCCTAAGGAAAATATCTTTCCCTTGCCTTGATTTGAAATCCCTCTCCCAGTTTGAAACAAAATGAACCTCCATTTCTTTTTAGAAACATTGAATGTCAGAGCAGGTCTAGACCACCCAGTACTTCCAGTCTGATCTGCCATTCAATACAATCATCAATGATCATCCAAATCAGTTTCAGTTACTCCCTACACCCTTTCATTCCTTTACCTGCAACAAAACATTTCCTTTCTTTTCAAATGAATTCATTTTTCAATTATTAATCATAAAAATTGAACTGCGAAAATTTGCAGGGACTTATCTGTAAGAATGAACCTCATTTGTTTATCAGAAGATCAGAAGTGTGGTTCATGTGTCAATAATTTGAAAGTTGGCTGTCTTGTTTGAAAGACTTTAATTAAGTTGAAATGGGAGATACGGTTCTGTGGCTGCAAAAAAAAAGATTAAAACATGTTAAATTGCTAACAAGCCTGAATCACAATTCTTGAAAGGCTTCCCAGATTTTCATGCTTCTGAATATTGCTCAAAACTCTGTACGGAGCAGCATGAATAATTTACAAGTTTATCCCTGTTGGGTGTTCTCATTATTTTCTGAGGCAGTTGGAGCCTTTTCGTGTGATTTTCCATTGTGACACAATACACATGAAAGCAAAGAACTTATCAGAACTCACCGCTAAGGCAAACTGCACTGCAAACAGATTGTGGAAAAAATAATTGCCTGAATTTACCATTGACAAGGAGGTAAGAATGTAAGGAATAGCAGGAGCAGATCACAGTGGCCTTTGAGTCGGTTTTGTCTAAAAATATGATAGTGACTGATTTTCTACCTCTGCCTCACTTTCCCCCACCTCAATCCCTGACTTGGATTGATTCAATGATTGAGCATCTGGAACTCTCTGTCAATTCCAAAGACTCACAAGTCGTGAGTGAAGACGTTTCTCTTCATCTTGGCAAGGGTATGGTAAGTGCTGCATTGCAGTGGTTTGAGATGGCAGCTCACCAGCACCTCCTCCAGGGCAACTGGGGTTGAGCAATAAGTATTGGTCCAGCCAGTAAAGCCCACATTCTCTGAACGGATTTTTAAAAACTTGTTAAGTTAAAATTGGTCATGTTACTTGTGAATTCTTTGCCCAAATACACTTTCTTGCATGCAATTTCACAACATATTGTGGAAAACATAATTGCCTGAATTTACCGTTGACAAGGAGGTAAGAACGTATGCTTCTTCTGCTTTTATTCATGGCTCAGTTGGTGAGGGTCTGGATCCCGAGATTGTGAGTTAATAGGGAAGACTTGACCTGAGAAAGTGAGTCTTACACACCAGTGCAGTACTGAGGGAGTGCCACAGGGTCCGAAGTGCTGTCTTTCAGATGAGACGACAAAATGAGGCTTTGTTTGTCATTTCAGGTTAAAGTAACATGTCATAGGGCGTAAGAACGTAAGAGCTGGGAATAGCGGTAGGCAATTCAGCCCATCAAGGTTCTAGATTAGAGTGGTGCTGGAAAAGCACAGCAGTTCAGGCAGCATCCGAGGAGCAGGAAAATCGACGTTTCGGGCAAAAGCCCTTCATCAGGAATTCAGCCCATCAAGCCTGCTTCACCATCCAATGCAATCATGGCTGATCTCAACTCCACTTTCCTGTCTGCTCTCCACAACTCTGTAACACACCAGTAACTAAAAGTCCGTCTCACCCTCTCCTTAAATTTAGTCAGTGTGCTCGCATCCACCGCTCTCTGGGATAGTGACATCCACAGCTATAAGACCCTTTGAGAGAAATAATTTCTCCTCATCAATGTTTTAAATCTGCCACTGACTTAAATGATCTGTCACCTCTACCACACCAATCCCCCTTCACCCTCCCCTCTACAGCACCAATCCCCCTCCACCCTCCCCACAACAAC